>NW_017803898.1:1476013-1481981 GCF_001625305.1 Branchiostoma belcheri | reverse complement strand
CCGTGGGTCGCAAATTGGAGCTTCTATGGCCCGGGATCTTCTCTGGTATACTATCCCTTTATTTCGGCCAATTTCTACTATTTTTCCAGCGTTGGCCAGCATTGGCCAGGTCAGAGGTTAGTGTTTGGAGAAGAAGAAGAAGAGGAAGAAACAGAGCAAAAACAATGTGTTTTCCTTCGGTAAACAAAATGTTTTCTACATTCATTGAATGTATTTCACATTCAAATGAGTTTTAAGTTGCTTCATAATGACTTCTACCAAGAGTACAGAACTACAGATGAACTTTTAATATAATCTGTGTATCCCCTGCATTTTTTTCAGGCAAAGTACTGGTACAAGAATGGAGCTGACCGGGGCCTGTTTGCGTCAATGTACCAGCGATCGCTGTACAACGAGCCCAACCTGCGAGCTCAGCCCTTCTGGACACCGGAGGACGGGGGAGACAATTTCATCCGTGCTGTTAAAGTAGGTGTCTGTTTTTAATCTTTCACTGCCTTTTGTGTTTTTTTGTTTGTATTGTACGACCAGGGATTGAAATCCTTTTTCTGCATACTTTCTGCATACATAATTTCAAAATCGCCTGCACCAGACAAGTTTTACCAAGTAGAACACTGCAGTTTGTTTGTCTCTAGTAATGATCTCCATTGCTATTTTGAAAAATGCAATACAGTTCTTGGCACTGGTTTTAGCATGGATCAGTGCAAAATATCCATGGCGTGAACTCCTATGTCTCTCGAGACAGAAAGATGCCAACAAACAGGTGCAGGCAGACATCAGAAATACAGCTGCACAGCTCCAATTTTACCTGCACTAACCTGCATATACAGGTGGTATTTCCATCCCAGCATAAAACGAATAAGACTGGGTCTTTATGCAACAAAGCGACAGATTGATATGTTTTATTTTGGTGCATATGCAGAGACTTGAGAGTAGCTGGCGTATCATTCGAGCCGAAGGTCTGAAGAACATGGACGCTGAGAAGGGAGTCTTTCTGCCAGAGGAGGAGAACCTGAAGAACACTGGAGACTGGAAACAGTTTACACTATTTCAGAGAGGTACTTTCACTATTATAATATCAGAGAGGTAAGGGATCATCTTTTATTTATAGAGGATCTATTTTTACAGGTAAGAGTTTGAATAAAAACAGTGCAATAACCTAGTGGGTAGAGTGTTTGCTTTTATAGATTCAAATTTCAGAAAACTTTAAGAATCTATCCAGTGATAATAATTTGTAACTGTTATCTTGTATATCTCATTATCTGGATGTCTAACCTTTGTCAATGTTTTTCTTACACTTATTACAACTTTTTAAAAATTATGTGTTTAGGTAAGAAACAGGAAGCTAACTGCAAAAGAGCACCAGAAACCTGTTCCATCATCAGCTTCATCAAAGATGCTACTGGCTGCACCAGGGGACAGGTATTTGCTCAGTTTCTTCTTCTTCTAAACTCCTGGACCAGACATCTATCTCCATGGTAACTGGTGCTGTAGCAAACACCCTGTGGTGCTTGATGATTATGCATTATAGCAAGTTAGAGGGGCTGGTCACCATAGATATATGAATTTCTTTTTAAACCAAACCAATTTAAGAGGAACAGCCCCTCCAACTTTCTACGTACATGTAGTATATAAGTAGAGCAGTAGTTTGTTGGGCTAGACCATGTCAAGGTAAACATTAAGTAAATGCATTGCAAATCTGTATCTGGTGTACTTGGAAACAGCGAGTTCCAAATATTATTTTTAAAAGTTTCTAATTCTACATTTTTCTCCCCATAGCCAATCTTGCTTGAGTGACCTGAAACACCATATTTGTAGTGAAATCTGTTATTCCTACATTTTTGTTCTCCCCACAGGTGAAGTACTCTATCATGCAGCCAGGCACCCACGTCTGGCCTCACACTGGCCCCACTAACTGCAGGTTACGCATGCATCTGGGACTGGTCATACCTAAAAATGGCACCAGGCTACGGGTGGCAGATGACATCAGGTAGGAAAGGGACACAGTAGTTTTCTTTTTCTTTAATTCTTAATCCTCTTCTGAGCCAGCGTGGTTCTTAAGGCAGAAGGTAGCTCTTCCATCTGGCTCGGTCTGCTGCCATCTTTGGTGCCTCATCGAGAGTGAAACCATGGCTCCGTACTTCTTTGTCAATGGTTCTTCGCCATGTTTCCTTCAGTCTTTCTCTTAGTCTCCTGCCCTGGGGCATCCATCTTAGACTCATTTATGTAATGCCTTGGCCATGATAATGTTTGGTATGGATGTTGATACTGTGTGTTAACTAACGGTATCACATGGGGTTCTCAAAAAGTTCTATGTTAGATTAACGTGAATGCATTTGGCAGGTGCCAACTTCTAGAATTCAAGTACTGCATTCAGACGTTGCAAATGATATTGTTGCAATTATACTTTTTCTGCTAGGAAACATAGTTACATTTTCATTTTTCTTTCATACAGTAAAGCACTCACACTCACTATCCAGTCTATGGTCTGTTGTGTTTTTCAGAACATGGCAAGAAGGAAAAGTCCTCATCTTTGACGACTCCTTCGAGCACGAGGTTTGGCAGGAGGCTGACTCCTACCGCATGATTCTTATTATCGACATGTGGCATCCTGACCTCACAGACAAACAGAAGAAAACTCTAACACCCATCTAAGTTCACAGCTTTGTGTTAGCCTCTACCAGGCTTCAGAGGCTTCTTTTACTTTTTAGATGGTCAACTTGATGTATAGAGTTCCACGTAAATCTGAAATGAATTTTGTAGTTTTTAGTGTATCTGTTTCTTTGTTTGCTTGTGTTTCCATAATTATGTCCGCATGCAAGAAACTCCAAGGACACTGGCAGGCCAAAGGTTGCAGAAATATTTAATTTCTTCAATTTCTTGCTGTATGCATGCTGTTGCTATGGGGGCCAGTGGAAAACAGAATTGACATGAAATTTGCAATAATGACTTATTATTCACTTCACAGTACTTATTATTGTTCTTCATAATTAGTAAAATAATTTTGTTTTTTTCCTCTGATACGTGGTGCTTTTGAAATATGAAAAGTCAGCTAAAATTTTACGATATTGTTAATCTTACATTCCAGTGCTACATTAAGTATTATATATACAAAGTCTTGTAAGCATACATGTACAAAATGCTGTTAGTTACATGTACATGTATTATGTTCGATACTGTGCAATTTTAGCAGTAGTTTTACATATCTGTTAAGTTTATTTCTATTTTTAATGTCTAAGTGGAGCTGCTAGAATGATCAGCATTAAGTTTCAGCTAACCTATATTTATGTTAAGTTACTAACCTATTGATAACTTTGCTGTTATTAACTAAACTTACTGTTGCTTGTGTTAAATGATAATGTCTATCATAAAGTCATTTCATTGTTTTTAATTGTTGCTGTTATATTGTGGCACAGAGAGCTTTAACATTGTTTGCTATTTGAGTATGTTCAAACAAATTTTAATATGTTGTTGCTCCTATATAGAACTTGTTGACTTGTTGAAACTCACGTAAAATTGTTTTTCCCTATATTAATAACAATGTAATTAACAGTTTAATACACAATCAATTTACTGAAGTAGCTGTACTTAACTTAAGATATAAACAAAATACGATTTCGGTTTCAATTGTGCATACAAGCTTCTATAAGACCCACCTGGCCAATGTTACGATTTTTTGTTGGTACCTTAGATAATTTTTCCCATTCCAAGAATTAGGAATCCGTTTTGGTAATATTGTGAGGATAGGAACTTTTATATCCTGTATCCCCCCCCCCTAACCTTGTTAACAATTAACTTCGTGCCAAAAAATTACCCCCGTAAAACATATTTATTTATTTTCCCCAATTTTTTAATTAAAAGTTTGGATATTACCCTCCGAAGTTTCATAAATCAAATATTTTTACATCACAAAATTTAATGCATTTCACCAACTTTCAAAAAGTCTTTGTAAGGAACGTGAAAAAATGACATTAAGTACTTTAGAATTTGTAATTTAAAAGTACTCCAGAGAAAAACTGTACAAAATGCACAATTATTGTATTTTTACAAGTGTGAAAAAGATTTACATTCAGTATTGCTTAACATATCAAAACTAACTAAACAAATATTCCTATAAGTCGGTAACAGTACATTATACTGTACTTCACAAGTTGACTATACGGGCAATCGTGTAAAATGTACAATAGTGTTAAAACGTTGTACAGAAATATCTAAACACAGTGGAGCTATATAATATTCAAATAGTACATCATACAATGTAGCATCGCACTGCATTTTACTATAATTACCAACAGAATTTACTTAAACGCTATGTAGTTTTCATTGTCAATTCGTCATTCCAAATAGTGCATTAAAATATCATCGAGCTTTGAAGTGTTATGATGTGTGATATGGAGTTTTCTTTTACACAACCAGTAAAGTCTCTCAAAAGTTTTACTACCCAAAATTTGCCCCCCCCCCAGAAAAAAAACATTTTCGGTCCTTCAGAAATAAGGAAATTTTGTTACTATAAAGCCTCGATCACAACCCGCCGTGCGTGTTTTTGTCAGTACGTTTTTGGGAGGCCACGTCTGCTACGTTTTTCTGAAAACGTGGGGAAAAGTGGCATCGACGCACGGTTGTGTGGTCTGCACGCCACGTCTGGCCGTAAACGGTTGCGTGCATTGTTCGTTGCGCAAGTGGTAAGTGAGTTGTACGTGCTTACAACGTACGATCTCTGTGCGATTGCAACTTTACCGTAAGGAGGCCGTACTCACACGTGCGTCTTACGTACGGTACGTACGGGGCACGCGCGTCGCCCGTACTCGCACGCACGGGTGGTGAATCCGCAGACCGCACACAGAAAAAGTATTACTTAAAGTTCTACGGCGTGTCTGCGTGCTCCCAAATCCGTAGGATTCCGTACGGAGGAGGTATTCACCACGCACGGATGCCCTACGTTTGCCCACGTTTCTGCACATAGACAACACGCAGAAGCACGTACGGCGGGTTGTGACCAAGGCTTTATCGAAAAGAGTAGGGGACTTCCCGGTGTGAGTGGTTCAAACCTTACAGTCCGGTCTTACGTAGCTTGTACTTACAGGTGTGTTACGCCTGAAGGCGATTTACCAGTTATGCGAAACAAAAAGTTCACGTTGGTGTGTAATTTATCCGGAATTTCCCGTTGGCACTTTTACACCGACCCGATCATTAAGCAGATGGAGGGTTGTACCATTTTAAGTGAAGGGAAGGCCCTTGTTTTTATCTGGCACCGTGTTTAGTCCAGAACCATGGTCAGGCCAAGCAGCTTTCGTCACTCAAGACACGGTTCTAGATAGTCCACGCGTATCCAGAACTGTGCCCGGGGCACCTCTACGTTCTTGGATATTATCCTGAACCGTGCCTGATCCTAATGCTAACATATCCAGGCATAGAACTACTCTGAATAGAATAGTTAGACTTTTCATAAAATGTGTTAAATGCTTAAAATACGGATCCTAATTATTTTTATTAACTGAAGAGAATATAATAAAAGCAACAGAAAATGCACAGGTGATAGAAAAGAGGAAATCCAGGAACGGTAAGTTCAGTAAAATGAACGTGAAAAATCGGAATGTACTTTTCCGCCCCCAACCAAAAAATTAGAACAGTCCTGGAGACTTCTAATGCAGAAAAACTTGTTCCAACAACGTTAACGCCCTCACTCACAAATATTTGAAGACGTGTTTTGGGAGGTAAGGTCAACACTTATTCTTGTAGCTCCGTTTTCACTGTCCGAACTTAAATTCAGACCTACCCTGGATGCCAAACTCGTTTCGAGCCGCTAGCCGTTTTCCTTCAGCAGCCAAGAGCCCTAGCCTGGGTGCCATCCGAATTTCGGGGTAGCCGTTACAAATTCGGTTGGCACTGCCCAGGCTAAAGAGCCCTTCGCCCGCCTATATGAATTACCGCTACGGGGAGTCTAGCCTGAGGGGTTTGTCTGGCCCTAGAA
>NW_017803898.1:1469224-1475993 GCF_001625305.1 Branchiostoma belcheri | reverse complement strand
CCTGAGGGGTTTGTCCGGCCCTAGAACGTCAAAGGGCCAGCCAAACTCCCCCCGAGCTAGTCTCCCCGTAGCGGTAATTTATAAATTATATAGGCGGGCGAAGGGCTCTTGGCTGCCGAACGAAATTGCTACTAGAGGCCCGAAACGAGTTTGGCATCCAGGATAATTCAGACCCTGCACTTTAAGGGTAGCTTTGGTCCCTTGTAATTACCTTTGCCAAGAAGGTTATGTTTTCAGAGGCGTTCGTGTGGGGATGTAGGACTATTCAAGCTTGTGACATGTATTAAATTGAGAACGAGAGAAACAGAGGCAGATGTTGATTATGTAAATTAACACTTAATTTGCATAATTAATGTGAAAATGTTATAATTCCATATTGGTAACTGCCTAGAATTTCATACTGGGGTATTGAAAGTTAAGTGAAGGTGAACATCATTAAACATAACTTGTTCAAATAAGTAACTCATTTGCATATTTCATGAGGAAATGGCTTTCTGTGTCAAGATAAGGCTGCTTTTGGTGGAGAATGTGATCAACTGATATAATTCATGCAAATGAGGATCCTATTTGCATAATCAGGAGGAATTATCCTTACTTTGTCAGTCATAGAGATTAACATCATTTGGCGAAGGTATGAGATCGTGGTTCTCTACTTAATATATGGTTTAAACCACCTTGGTATGAACGTTGTCTAAATTTGTCGGAAAAAAGTTGCCATGCCGGTTGGACAACACATCGTATATCATCTAGGCATCTAGGAAGACAACTTAATTGAAGACTAGGGTCCGACAACAGCTGTGGCAACAAATTATTTCTATGTAGCTCCCTGCATGTGCACAGCTACAGGCGTTTTGCACCATGGGTCTACTAACTTTGGGAACGCCGCTTAGTTGGGAAGACACGAAGAAATGGTCAGACCATGTCCGAAAACACGGCATCCAACAACTGATAAACATCTACCGGCGACTTAAAGATCGACATGGAGATGTCTTGAAATGGGGAGACGAGGTAAGACACTTATGTAAATAATTTCATCAGGTTGGTAAACGAATGAATAGCAAAGTTCTTTGATCATAACCATTTATTTTTTACGAGCCGGCGTATCGATGACCGTCTGTCTTCTTCTGAATTGCCCTGATGAAGATGACAGACGGTCATCGAAACGTCGGCTCGTAAAAAATAAATGGCTCGTAAAAAATCAAAGAGGTAAGATACTGCTGTGGGTTTCCTTAAAAAAATGTCCCTCCCAGTATAAAACCCCTAATAGTATACTTTTTTCTATTATATAGATTGTTCTTAGACGCCAAAAAGCAATGCCATTACTTAAGGATTGTTTTCCGAAGCAGTTCTTAGTAGTCTGTCACTTCTTCCACTTTTGTTAATCTGCACTTTCTGTATACTCTCTATATACATTGTATATTATTTCATGTTGCAGGAATGGGCTTGCAAATAAAAACTGTATTTTTCTCAAAGATGTCAACTTTATATTTGTTATACATTGAAGAACTGTTATGTTTGGTTGCTAGATGGAGTACATGCTGGTTGTTATGGATGAAGACACCAAGACGGCCCGCCTGAGTCTCAACGCAAACGAAGTTCTGGAAATACTGGAGAAGAGGGAGAAAGAAAGTCCCAGGTAAAAAAAAAAGAAGTTTTGTCACGTAGAAATTGGCACGGCTGTTACTGGACACTATAGACGTCAATACAGCTGTCTGCATCAGCCTAAATGATATACTGTGTGTTGTCCAACTGGCCTGGCAACTTTCTTCCGACACACTTGTAAGGACCAGGGTCTTCCTTTGATAGCGTGCACAGGCCTGGTTGAATTACCCCCGTTTTTAGAACTGGGCTAATCAGAAAACAGCCGAAGACCACCAAACCCCCAGTTCTATAAGCCTGCTACAGAGGCTAATCAGAAAACAGCCGAAGACCACCAAACCCCCAGTTCTATAAGCATGCTACGGAGGCTACTGGGCTAATCAGAAAACAGCCGAAGACCACCAAACCCCCAGTTCTATAAGCCTGCAACGGAGGCTACTGGGCTAATCAGAAAACAGCCGAAGACCACCAAACCCCCAGTTCTATAAGCCTGCAACGGAGGCTAAGGCTTGGAATGTTCACATGAATGTCTCACAGCTCTGGAATTTTGCTGACACACATCTATGCCCACATCCCTACTTTGTACTTAGTGGACAGCGTCAACAAGTCTACCAACAACCGCCGCCATGGCAATGCATGTTTTCATGGCCAGTCTTTTTTTTTACATTGCAGGGACTACCCGGCGTCCTGGCACCCAGAGCATGGCGCTTTCATGTTGGAGGGAACGCCGATCCGGCCGTATGGACACCTTATGGAGCATTTGAACATGGTGGAGGCCAACATGAGGCTGAGGTAAATGATTTATTTATTTATTTTTATTCATTTATTTATACCAGAGTGACTGGTCGAAAGCTCTAGGAGAAAGAATTTTTTGTGTTGGGCCAAAAGTTTTAACTTTAAACATAATTTTCATGTGTTTCAGACGAGAAGAGATATTGTCAGTACTGGACCAGAAAAGGGGAGAAACTGTCCTCACATTAACTTCCTTCCCAAGGTGACTACATGTTATTTCAACATTCTACACAAAATCTGTTTCTCGATGTATTAGGGACTGTACGATATTTACCGGGGGAGGGCTAGTGCACTCGAGGGAGGGCCATTGAAAAAAATATTTGGGCTTGGGGGGAGGGCCATGGAAAATATATTTTAACCGAGGGGAGGGCCAGCTCCAGTCTTTGTCAAGGAATGAGCAATCCACCGCTTCCGTGACGTCACGCAGATAACACACGTGACTCCGTGAGCAGTGGATCATAGGTTGCAGAAAGTCTGTGGCGCCCCCCGTCTCTGTTGAGTTGCTCATTCCTTGACAAAGACTGGAGTTTCGCAGACCCAGACCCTGATAAAATGTTAAACAAAACTTAGCAATAGCGACCCTGGAGTTTTTCTTCAGTAGTACTTGTGAAGTTTTTTTGTATCAGAGTGAGGATTTTCTACTCATTTTATGCTGGTTTTTCTCCAGGCATGGCTGCCCAGGCTTCACAGACCCAGAGGTGGAGTGTAATCCGACAGTAAATCCGGAATCGCGTTCGCTGTTCTTCCCTGACGCTGCGATCAGCATTCATCCCAGGTTTAGGTGAGAAATTGGGCAAACTAATTGTTTTCCATTGTCTGTCTCTCTGTGTGTCTGTCTGTGTGTGTCAATTGGTGTTCCTCTATTTGTTAGTCACACATCTCTTGTTTGGCGGTCATGAAATGCAGCTAATTTAAAGAATTTCGTAATGAATTATACAAATGATTTTTATAATCAGTATTTTCTACGGGCATAACCCTTTCAGTTATACAGGTGAGAACCAGAAGAGTTTGCTCCATAAAAAAGAACTAGAACTAGAAAGGTAACATTTGCAAAGCAAATGCATAATGTTTACCTTCACATATGGTCTGGTCTGTTAATTCTTACTAAATCACATTCATATACTAGTATATGGTCAGACAGGAGTATAAATCCCTCCTGCTATAAAATTGCAACACGATGTAACCCACCACCACTTACAGAGGTAGCTTTTAAATGTTTCAAACAAAATTTACTGGTGTTTTTTAACAGATGCTTCGATTTCATGCCATGCAATGCAAGTACTTAGAATTACTTTCTCATAACATTGCAAAATCGTTACTGTATTTTTACCATATATATAGAATTTCTCCCCGATGAAAATTTATGTTCATGTACTTGATTACTTTTGGTTGCTAACTTTACCGTTTTATTTGCCATTTTTCTCCATTTAGGAATTTTGTCCGCAACATAAGAGAGAGGAGAGGAGAAAAAGTCAGCGTCAACATACCAGGTAATTAATTGGGTCCTGTAGTAACCTTACTACCACTACCACCATAGGCATAGATGTGGTAATCAAAGAGCACCAGCTTTCTATGATTTTCTATCGTTTTTGCTCAGTTTCTTCTTCTTCTCTAAACCAAAAAAGGTCAATGATCTGAACCAGACTGTTACCATGGTAACTAGTGTCTAGTATAAATCGGGTTCTATCATGTTGCAATTTTATAGCAGAAGGATTTAGACTCCTATCTGACATATATATCTATATATATATATATATATATATGTGTGTGTGTGTGTGTGTGTGTGTGTGTGTGTGTGTGTGTGTGTGTGTGTGCGTGTGTGTGTGCGTTTGAGTAGTTATTAACAGAGCAGTCCATATGTGAAGGTAAGCATTATGCATTTGCTTTACGGACGTTACTTTTCTAGTTAAATTCCACATTTGTTCCAACCCACAGTGTTCAAAGATTCAAATACACCAAAGCCATTCAAAGAGACGTTCCCAATCGACGACGTGGAAGCGAATCGTAACGCTAAAGATGACCACATCTATATGGATTACACGGCGTTTGGACTGGCCTGTGTGCAGTGCACCTTACAGGCTAGTGATCTGGGGGAGGCCTTGCGTCTGTATGATCAGCTGGCACCGCTCTGTCCGATCTTTGTAAGTATAAAATTGGTTGAATGGGAGGGTGGGTGTATGGATGGATGGATGGATGGATAGATGGATGGATGGGTGGATGGATGGATGGATGGCTGGATGAATAGATAGATGGGTGGATGGATGGATGGAAGGAGGGAGGGATGGATGGATGGAGGGATGGATGGATAGATGGGTGGATGGATACATACAGTGCACACTCCAGGCTTCTGATTTGGGGGAGGCTCTGCGCTTGTATGATCAGCTGGCACCGCTCTGTCCGATCTTTGTAAGTATGAAATTTGATAGATGGATGGATGGATAGATGGAAGGATAGATTGATAGATCGATTGTTGGATGGATGGATGGATGGATGGATGGGTGGATAGATGGATGGATGGATGGATGGATGGGTGGGTGGGTGGATGGATGGATGGATGGATGGATAGGAAGGTAGACATTTCAATAGGTAGATATCTTGTTTAGTTTGCGTATCGGAACATTTTTTTTGTCTCAAGTCAATTCATTCTTTATTTGAGGCACATGGCCTATATCAAAACATAAATTACATAGAAATTAAAATACAATGTTAAGGAAATTTAATGTGCGGACTGTCTAAATATCAGGTTGACGTAGTGTTACCAGAAGTTGTTGATGGAGATTATGTCCGAGTGAATTACCAGTTTTATGAGACCATTGTTTGAGTTAAGCAGGCGTGTGAGAATGTGTTAATTTTCTCCTGCGGGCTCCTTTCATGCGAATATTTGTTTCCATTTAGCTGGCACTGAGTGCGGCCGCCCCAGTGCACCGTGGGTACCTGGCGGATACAGACTGCAGGTGCAACATCATCTCACAGTCAGTCGACTGTAGGACACGCGAGGAGAGGGGACTAGAGGTCAGATACATTCTTATTTTTACAGTCCAGTCTACTTGTTTTATTATCAGAGATAAACTTTCTGCGATAAACTTTCTACTCTCCAAGCAGAGGTTTGGGTTTTGGGGGTATTTTTAGCGTGTTTTTAGGCTTTTTTATCGGGGTTTCTCTTTTGCACTGAATTTTTTTCCCACCAAACTCAGTGCAAAAGAGAAACCCCGATAAAAAGCCTAAAAGCACGCTAAATATACCCCCCAAAACCCAAACCTCTGCTTGGAGAGTATTGGGACACATCCTGCGCATGACTGAGGATGAACCTTAGCATGAAAGTTCATCAGGGTTGGTGTACTTCATTATGATCAAAAGGCTTATATTATAAAACGTTCTGTCCAATACTAAGTAAATTGGGACTTACCCGAATTTTCAGCTAACTCCGTCCAACACTGAACAGAGACGGGGGGCGCCACAGGTTATCTGACACGTATGACCCTCTTCTGCAATCACGTGTTTTCGACGTCACGTCCCGGAATCTGCTGTAGACGGGTCCATTCCGTCAACAGGGCTGACGGAGTCGGCTCGCCGCTGAAAATTTGGGAAAGTCCCAATTTACTTAGTGTTGGACAGAAGGTTTAGCCTTTTTGTCATAATAAGGATAAACCTGTTAGACTGTATGTATGGACCTCTAATATCTGATAGAATTTTTCCCTCCCCTTTAGCCCCTGAAGCATGACAAGTTTGTGATTCCAAAGTCCAGGTATGACTCCATCGACTGTTACCTGACTCCGGAGGCCGAGAAGTACAACGACATTGACCTTGTTCTGGACCAGGACATCTGCCAGCAACTTCAGGATGCAGGTCAGGGGTCAATGGCGATAGATCGTTCAGTTCAATCGTTCAACGCAAAAGAATCTTGGAAACTATGTTTTAATTTAGTAGTAGTAGACTGCTTTATTCATTATTTCATGGTGTTGATCCTTCATTCATTCATTCATTCATTTATTCCTTTGTTCATCAATTTCATACTCATGTTTGAAAGTCAGCCTTGTAGCTGAATTGTAGACTCTTACAGGTTGAAACGCTTCTACATCTGATTATGAGCCAAATAACGACAATTTGTTATAACTTATAGGATTCTCTGCATTCTGTAAGAATAAGGTAAATGAATAGTGATATGTGACAAAACTATGAATTGTTTTCATCTGCAGGTATGGGCAGGTCTCTTGCTCGCCACTTCGCCCATCTGTTTATCCGGGATCCGATCTCCCTCTTCAGCGAGAAGATCCACCAGAATGATGAGCTGGAGACAGATCACTTCGAGGTGAGATTTTCTGAAAAAAGACTAAACTCTCTCTCTCCCTCTCTCTCTCTGTCCCTATCTCTCTGTCCC
>NW_017803898.1:1449855-1469165 GCF_001625305.1 Branchiostoma belcheri | reverse complement strand
CCCCTCTCTCTCCCCCTCTCTTTCTCCCAAATTTTCGGCTGACCTTGTTCACGGAATGGACCCGTCTACTCTTGGAACGTGACATCAGAGACACGAAAATTTGGGGGACTCAAAGAGATTCAGGGTAGTAAAACAGGATTCTAGTAAAAGTCAATTTTTTTGTCATTCTTTAATGTAGTAAGTTGAATCAACCTTATCGTATCCATTAGCTGTAGTAAATCATCATAATATTCTTTATTCGAAAATGAAGAAATATTTTGAAATATTCTGATATGTTCTGATATTTTTTCCAGGCCATTCAGACTACAAACTGGCAGCCGCTGAGATTCAAACCGCCTCCTCCCAACTCTACTATCGGCTGGCGTGTAGAGTTTAGGCCAATGGAGGTTAGTATACTAGTATTGCAGTAGACTGCCATACTCTAATATTATACATGCTCCAAACAGTCATAGTTCACAAAGTAATAAAGTGTTGAAATTGAGTTGAATTGAAGTCAATGAAAAACTTTTGGTGTCGTCCATAGCAGCTAAATGTAGAAAAATGTAACTCCTTTAAACACTCTCTACTTCTAAAAGGCAATTAATAAATAGCAATCATAGCATATCACGGCTCCCCCCCCCCAAAAAAAAAATACTTTCCTGATGTCTGAAATCTTTTTGCTTTTTCTACAGGTGCAGTTAACAGATTTTATGAACACATCATACGTGTGAAAAAGTCAGACACAGGAAATGGGGTGACCCTGAAGGTCACAAACCCCCAAAATACTTCCCAAAAATCTGAAATATTTTTTCTTGTTTCACAGATACAGCTGACAGATTTTGAGAACGCGGCGTATGTGGTGTTCATTGTTCTCTTGACAAGGGTCATCTTGTTCTACAACCTCAACTTCCTCATCCCCATGTCCAAGGTAGGTCTTCTTTTGTCTAAATTACAAAGTAGTCGTGTTGAGGGAAACAGAACAGATAAGGTCAATGACCTAAACCGGACGTCTGTCACCATGGTAACTATAACAGACACCTTAGGGTCTGTGGTGTTGGGTTACATTATGTAGTAAGTTGCAGGATAGCATTGGAGGGGCTGGGCACCATATACTAGTACGTACATGTATATGAGTGTGTTTGAGTAAGAATAAACAGACCTTGTAAAGGTAAACATTATACATATTAATACCACATTTTCTTGTCAAAATTTACCCTCTCTACGAAATTCTAGGTTTACATTTGTTTCTATAAAATTTGTGCGGTTTCAAATGTTTTATTTTTTCCTTTTTTGACATATTTCAAATACTTTAAATGTAGAAATGTTGTTTATGCCCCACCAGGTTGATGAGAACATGCAGGAGGCTCAGAAGCGAGACGCTGTCAGACAGGGGCTGTTCTGGTTCAGGAAGGAGGTTCTGCCTCCATATAAGTCTGGACTTGCAGCAGGTAAAATGATCTACAGATACAGGTTCAGCATATTAGTATAAGAGTACACGCGTGCATATAATAATGTAATAATGTGTGCATGTGATTCTGACTTTGCTTTTTAGTCGGACTGTCGCCTGACAATACACAGTGATGTACTACCAATTCAGGGTTGATGCTGCAAATGTGTGTAAACTTGTTTACACTGAAGTAGATAAACCATTTTATGTCTGTACTTTATTTTTTAACAAATATATTTTTACTTTTCAGGGTCCGACAGCCAGTGTAACGGTGGGTGGAAGGAAGATGATAAGGAGTACACCAAGATGACAATCAACGAGATTATCAATGGCAAGGTCAGACATATCATATTGGTTTATTTAGAAAAGCATATTGCAGCCTGACGGCTGAATTGCATGCTTATTTACAGTCAATGGAATAATAGACTTTGACTGAATTTTTAAAACAAGTACAATTCTAAAATCATTATACAACAAATTTAAAATCACATCAAGAGCAGTAGTTAAACAACATGTAGTTATATAAGCTTAGTCAACTAAATATCTGGGGGAGTCTCAGTACGTTAAGTGGCAGTCGATACAATCGTGAGAAGACCCTTTACAACCGTAGCCTAAACAGCTCATGTAAATATTCGTGGCATAGAGTCGTTACAACTGAGTGTCGTTACTGTAGTAGAGTCTCAAAGCTCGTGGTATGAAGGACATTGAATGTCTTTTGCTTTTACTTCTCATTGACTGGTGCCGACTTCCCCTGCGGAGGTTGTAGTGACATGTATGGACATACATTTATATCCTTGTGTGATGAGATCCCTTCTTCTTTATGGCCCCTTACATAGTAATTCTTGATTTGTAAACTGTTCTTGGCGTTTTAATTCATCAGCTTAATATTAGTAGTTCCAGGTATATGACTAGTACACACTAAGTATAAGATGTAACCCTTCCGAATTCCAGGTTCTGGTGTAGGCCTGGCCTTGGAGCTGAACTACTTCAGAAATACATGTACACTGCAATTAATGGAATAATGGTTTTGACAGCTACACAGTCATGTAAATGTTGTCTCCCCTCATGTCGGGCGGTTACCAGGGTCTTGCTGTATCATGATGTGGGCCTGTCCTTGGTGCTTAACTACTTCAGAAATGCACTTGAGTAAATATGATCATGGTTTTGACAGCTAAACGGTCATGTATATTTTTTTGACTCCCTCTGTGCAGGCGGGCGGTTTCCAGGGTCTTGTGTCTCTGATGAACTCCTACCTGGAGACAGTCGACATCGATGTGGACACCAGGTGTTCTGTACAGCAGTATCTCAGGCTCATCCAGAAAAGGGCATCAGGTATGGACAACATTGGGTACACACACACACACACACGCGCGCGCGCGCACGCACACACACAGACACTCACACACACACGTGTGTGTCTGTGTGTGTGTGTTCCCAAGAATTTGAACATTTGCGTGCATCATGACTAGCCTCTACCAGGCTTCAGAAGAGGCTGCCAACAGTAGACGTTGGTCCGCTAGAGACTAAAGTTTGCAAACTACTTTTTAGCAGACCAACTCCCTTGACGTATGACATGTTATCTCTCTATTTCAGTATTTTACCATTTCTACTCTTTCCAAACGCCTCCCGAAGCCTGGTTCAGACTAGCGCAATGCCAGCATTCTTCCCAAGCCCACGTGCTTGCAATTATCCGTTAGACACAAACTTACAAAATAAACTTTTAAATCTCTTTAATGTACTTTTTTGTATTTTTAGGTGAACTGATGACGACAGCTCGTTGGATTCGCTCCTTCGTCCAGAATCATCCGAAATACAAATCTGACTCCGTCGTTTCCGAGGAAATCACCTACGACCTCACGAAGGTTGCCGACGAGATCACGAAGGGTGTTCGGGCGTGTCCGGAGCTCTTCGGAACGCCTCGTACGCGCTCTAAAGTCTCCCTGTCTTCTGAGGGTCAAAAGAAGTTAAGGAAAGAAACTCCCGGCAAGGCTGACATCGATGTTTTGATTTAGAAGTACAGTCAAACCTGTCTAAGCCGGCCACCCAGGGGACCAAAGAAAAGTGGTCGCCTTGGACAGGTGGTCTCCATGAAGAGGGTCGCATCACAGCATGAATGAGACTTAAATGGTTTCCAAGTCGAGATGTTTTAATGTCAAATGCTGTAAGTTTTGTGGTGAATGCATGTGGGGAGGGTGACACATGTCACTTACGTCGACAATTTACGTCGAAGAAAAACATCGTCCATCCGTCGATGCAAACTGGCTGACTTCTCCATGATTTCTCATTAGTTATCATTAATAATCAATATGATCGAAAATGATGTGGTCACCATGGGCAGGTATCGGGCCTTGAGCGGACCTAACTCAGGGCGGTCGCGGTCGCGTTGGCCAGGTGGTCACTTTGGCCAGGTGGTCACCTTAAACTATACAAAATTGAATATAATCAATGAATGGAAATAATACAATAGAATATGGAAATAAAACAATAAGGATAATCAAGTAATATACGGTATAAATTAATGACAATGAAGTAAGGTAATGTAGGATATAATAAAATACAGTGCAAAAATGATAATAATAATTGGTATAAGTTAAAATAAAAAAGAACACAATGTGAAACTACTACAGGGGCTAGGTTGGGTTATCAGATGATGACAGAAAAGACAAGGTAGACATCTTTAGGGCTGGTGGTAGTTCATTCCATAAGGTGACTCATTTGTATTTGACTGACATTTGGGCATCATGTGAGCATCATGTATATACATATATGTAAGAGAGCAGGCTTCATTTTAGTATTGATATTATCATTTTTTTGCTATCTTATTGTTCATGTTTGCCAAATTTAAGGCAGTAGTTAAAATGAATGAAAGAATGAAAATTATATATGCCTGGTGTATTACCCTTTGTCTTCTCTTCTTGCGTACATTTGTATGATTGTCTAAAATGGCCCGCCCTTTCTCGGTGAATATGGTATGATAAAGCCTTGTCAGTTGCTATAACCACCGAATAAAGCCACCCAGTGAGCGCAGCGAACGAGGTTAGGGTCACACCATATTCACCTCGGGGCGGGTCATTAAACCTTAAATATAATCATCCTTCTTCGACACATATAAGTGCCTGTCACCGAAACGGGCCGTCATTGGTCGTCATAATTAGATTACCAACTTTACATTAATTATGCACGGCCGTTCTGCACACCTGTGTAAAAACAAGTTTGGTATGGTCCTTTCAAAATGGCGCTTTTGTACGACGGAAATACTCTGGGCTGATTTTTTCAAACTTGCTGGGTACTTTTTAGACGTTTTCGTCGGTAGAATGTCTTAGTAAGTGTGCAGCAGAATGTTTGGGAGTGTTCGCCCAGGATTTGTACCGTTCTGGTGATGTTTTGAAGAGAAAGTGCGGATTTCCTGACCTGGCGAATTTTGGAGAAGACAAAAATGGCGAGACAGTTGGGAATAGTAGCGTGGTATAGAGACGACTTCGCTCATTGTTGCAGGTAAACCAGTACATTGTTTGGCTGACATTATTCCTTAGCAACTAGTGCGAACATGTCAAGTTATATTCCGGAAGAAATTATCTATTTCTGTATTAGGGAGCGACCGTTCCTAATTTTACACAGGCTTAGAAAAAGTTTATCAAGTTACCGCGTTTTCAACAACATTTTCAATGTGTGGTGCGCTTGGAGAGTATATATAAAATGTATGTGCATGTCTTTGTAGTCAGTTGTTCAGCGTTTTGAGGTTATATTTGTTGAAAGAAATTGTGTATCGACCAAACCTTTTTCTTTATCTCCACGTGGTTCAAAACACATGTTGGAATGTGGCCGTGTACATAATTAGTTATTTTCCCGCCAAAAATTGCGTAAACAAGATGGGGGCCTCAAAGCTTCAGGGCGCCGAAATGAATACGGTACAAAACGGTTGAAAACTAGTTATGTCGAGGTGACCATACTTTCGTTCTTCATTATCATTTGCAATGTATTATGTATAATTTAAAAGCTTGTCCGTTTCCATTTTAGAGCAATTCAGTAAATAGTAATGACCAAGCCCAGGTATTTTTGGCGCAAACACTACAATTGAGTATGCTTGAAGGTAGCAATTCCTGTTTTCAAAACATTTTGCGCCGAGTGTTTTCGTATTCCACATAAAGCATATTCCACTAACTTACAGTGGGTGTCACTGGAAGACAGAAAAAAATGTCCAGACTATGCATGATGTACAAAATGACTAATGAACTAGTGGACGTCCCAATTACTAAGTACCTAATACCAGCAAAGAAGAGAACAAGAAATAGCCATGCCTTCAAGTACCAGAGTTATCAACCAAGGATCGAGGTGTAACTGTTTAAGAATTCATTCTTTCCTAGAACTATCGCAGAGTGGAATTCGCTGTCACTAAGTACAGTAGGGGCATTGTCATTAGATAGATTTAAACTGGGTACTTTTAGACGTTTTCGTTGGTAGAAACTAGAATGTCTTATAAGTGTGCAGCAGAATGTCTGGGAGTGTTCGCCGAGGATTTGTACCGTTCTGGTGATGTTTTGAAGAGAAAGTGCGAATTTCATGACCTAGCGAATTTTGGAGAAGACAAAAATGGCGAGACAGGAAGAGTAGCGTGGTATAGAGACGACTTCGCTCATTGTTGCAGGTAAACCAGTACATTGTTTGGCTGACATTATTCCTTAGCAACTAGTACGAACATGTCAAGTTATATTCCGGAAGAAATTATCTATTTCTGTATTAGGGAGCGACCGTTCCTAATTTTATACAGGCTTAAAAAAATTCTTATCAAGTTACCGCGTTTTCAACAACATTTTCAATGTGTGGTGCGCTTGGAGAGTATATATAAAATGTATGTGCATGTCTTTTTAGTCAGATGGTCAGCGTTTTGAGGTTATATTTGTTGAAAGAAATTGTGTATCGACCAAACCTTTTTCTTTATCTCCACGTGGTTCAAAACACATGTTGGAATGTGGCCGTGTACATAATTAGTTATTTTTCCCGCCAAAAATTGCGTAAACAAGATTGGGGCATCAAAGCTTCAGGACGCCGAAATGGATACGATACAAAACGGTTGAAAACTAGTTACTAGTATGTTGAGGTGACCATACTTTCGTTCTTCATTATCATTTGCAATGTATTATGTATAATTTAAAAGCTTGTCCGTTTCCATTTTAGAGCAATTCAGTAAATAGTAATGACCAAGCCCGCGTATTTCTGGCGCAAACACTACAGTTGAGTATGCTTGAAGGTAGCAATTCCTGTTTTCAAAACATTTTGCGCCGAGTGTTCTCGTATTCCACATAAAGCATATAACTTACAGTGGGTGTCACTGGAAGACAAAAGAAAAATGTCCAGACTATGAATGATGTACAAAATGACTAATAAACTGGTGGACGTCCGAATAGCTAAGAACCTAATACCAGCCCAGAAGAGAACAAGAAATAGCCATGCCTTCAAGTACCAGAGTTCCAAGCAAGGATTGAGGTGTTCAAGAATTCATTCTTTCCTAGAACTATTGCAGAGTGGAGCTGCCGCCGCGCCGCGTGCCTGCGAAGCTGGTGTGTCACGCCGAAAGGTGGTTATACCGGCTATACAGATTATACAAATACAGCTATACAAATACAGATTATGTACAGTTTTCGTCGAGGTATGTGTTTGTTTTAAAGTAAAGATATTATATATGGATTTAAGGAGTGTCTGTGTGTGTGTGCTTTGCTAGTTTTTAATTTTCGAGAAGTGTTCAACCTACAATGTATGTATGGTTAGATGATGGTTGATGCAGTAGTGAGAACTTCTGTCTGAACCTGACAAGACACATTGGACCAATGATTTAAAGACCGAAGAGGAATATCAGTTGAGAAAAATCTGAATTCTGCATTTCACCTGCAGTTAATTTGAGTTGAGACAAGTGTGTAACTTCTAATGTGATGGCTGATGAGGTAGTGAGGACTTATACTGTCTGAACCTGACAAGACAGATTGGATCACATCAGATGATTTGAAGACTTAAGAGGAATATCAGGTTCCAATTCTTCATTTTACCCACCATTTACTTGGTATTATTTGAAACAAGTGTGTAACGTTTAATGTCTGCATAGTTAGGTGGCTGCTGACTTATATAGGAGTGAAGACTACTGTCTGAACCTGACAAGAGAAGATTGGACCAGATGATTTAAAGACCCAAGAGGAATATCAGGTGAGAAAAATTCCAATTCTGCATTTTAACTACCAAGTTACTTGGTATTATTTGAGACAAGTGTGTAATTTTTAATGTCTGTACACATTGCAGTTACATGTACTGTAGGTGACTGCTGACTGATGCAGTGCTCGTGGTGGGGACTACTGCCTGTACCTGACAAGACAGATTGGATCAGACCAGATTATTTGAAGACCCAAGAGGAATATCAGGTAAGAAAAATGTCAATTCTGCATTTTATATACAGCTCTTTGATGTTATTTGAGACGAGTGTGTAACTTCTAATGTCCGTATAGGTGGCTGCTGACTGATGCAGTAGTGGTGAATTCTTCGTAAACCTGACAAGAGAAGACTGGACCAGACCAGGTGATTTGAAGACCGACGATGACTCGCAGGTGAGAAAAATCTGAATTTTGCATTCAACCTACTATTTACTTTATTTGAGACAAGTGTGTAACTTAAAATGTTTGTATAGTTAGGTGGCTGCTGACTGATGCAGTATTGAAGACTAATGTCTGGACTAGATCGGGTGATTTAGAGACACAAGAGCAAGATGACAACAACAACATCCACAGGTGAGATAATGATTTCTTTTGAAGATCTGTTTGACTCTAGCACTCTCCTTTATGTCTTACAGTTTATAAAAACTCATCCTTTTATATTGTTTTTAGGTGTGTGCTGAAGCTGTCCAGTCTGGGAGAAACATGTGATGACAGCTCAACAAACCATTTGACTTGAAGATGCAGAAGGAAATGAAGACAGCAAAGCAGTGAGAGAAGACAGTGGGCACAGTTGTAACTTGTAAGTATATTTTATATGTTCAGCAACACACCCAGGCTAATAAATTCCTATCCTATAATCCAATCATCCCGTCTTTAAAGCTTTCACTGCTTTTAATTGCATAGTATGTCACACGTTTCTAGACTCCTTTTCACATCTTCAAACAATTAGTCTGACAAAAGAGATTACATTGTATGTCTCCAGTATAACCTCCTTGGTCCTACATTGCACTTTTAGTCATTTGAGATACAGCATGTCACACTTTCTGCACTGTGCTTTGGACCTTTACAGGCAGCATTTAGCTCCATTATTACTGTCATAAACTTGTACGTTGTGTGACATAATATCTTGCATTAGTAAGGCCAATTGCTGTTGTCAATACAGTGACTTTTGTTTCTCTGTCTTCAAGATGCGGACCCGGAGACTGGACTGCAGCAGGAGGAAGAACCAGACCTTTGTAGGCAGGGCTGCGTGAAAGAAGATGGGGAGGAGTGAGTATGGTTTCTTTATTAACACGAGACAACACTCCACATGCACACACTTGCACTCACATTTCTCCTTTCTCCTTTCTTTTGCACTCACATTTCTCCTTTCTCCTTCCTTTTGCACTCACATTTCTGTTTTCTTCATTTAATGTTTATTGTAGCCGGCGACTTCAATTTCATGTTAAGCAACACTGAAAAAATCTTCATATTGTATGGTTGAATGCCAAATTGCCTCTAGATTGTTGCTTCAGACCTTTACACTTAAATTCTCCCTCCGAAAAACTTCGTATCTTAGCCGGCCGCATTAATTCCTTAGCCATCATATGAATGCCAAATTGCCCCCAAAATTGTCGCTTTGGACATTTACACTTAAATTCTCCCTCCGAAAAACTTCGCATCTAACTCGACTGCATGAATTCCACGTTGCTATCCTCTTCATATTGTATGAATGCCAAATTGCCCCCAAAATTGTCGTTTTTCTCGCAAAAAAACATTGAATCTTAGCCGGTCGCATGAATGCCAAATTTCCCCCAAAATTGTCGCTTTAGACCTTTTCACCTAAATTCTCCCTCCGAAAAACTTCGTATCTTAGCCGGCCGCATTAATTCCTTAGTCATGCTCTTCGTATCGTATGAATGCCAAATTGCCCCCAAAATTGTCGCTTTGGACCTTTACACTTAAATTCTCGCTTTAGACCTTTCTTTACACTTAAATTCTCCCTCCGAAAAACTTTTCTTTGAATTAATTCCTTGTTCGGTCCATTTTCCCGCCCAAAAAAAATAGTTGGCACCCTCACCTGGTTAATTAATTGGATTAAGTTTTCCCGCCAAAAAACTTAGTATATGGAGCACTCTAACCTTGAACTTGTGCCCCCCTCCCCACTCTTCCTGCCCACCTCCCACACTTCTTCCACCACACAGAGTATGGTAGTTACACTGTTCTCTGGACTTCTTCGAACATGTAGTCACCACACACCACTCTGCTACACAAACACTTTGTTGATCGAGTGCAGTTTTTCCACCACTTAGACTTTAGAATAATCTCTCGCTCTCCTGGTCGGTCAATGCACTAAGTGTACTCCCCGTGGGATGTCTTTTCGGAGACATTGATGCTTCGACACATCAGTATACCAGTGCAATTGACCGACCAGAAGAGCGAGAGATTATTCTAAAGTCTAAGTGGTGGAAAAACTGCACTCGATCAACAAAGTGTGTGTGTAGCAGAGTGATGTGTGGTGACTACATGTTAGAAGAAGTCCAGAGAACAGTGTAACTAACATACTCTGAGTTGTGGAAGAAGTGTGGGAGGTGGGCAGGAAGAGTGGGGAGGGGGGCACAAGTTCAAGGTTAGAGTGCTCCATATACTAAGTTTTTTGGCGGGAAAACTTAATCCAATTAATTAACCAGGTGAGGGTGCCAACTATTTTTTTTTGGGCGGGAAAATGGACCGAACAAGGAATTAATTCAAAGAAAAGTTTTTCGGAGGGAGAATTTAAGTGTAAAGAAAGGTCTAAAGCGACAATTTTGGGGGCGACGACAACAATGCAGCCGGCTGTAATACGAAGATTTTTGGTGGGAGAATTTAAGTGTAAAGGTCCAAAGCGACAATTTGGGGGGCAATTTGGCATTCATACGATACGAAGTGGATGACTTAGGCATTTATGCGGCCGGCTAAGATACGAACTTTTTTTGGCAGGAGAATTTAAGTGTAAAGGTCTAAAGCGACAATTTTTGGGGCAATTTGGCATTCATACGATGACTAAGGAATTAATGCGGCCGGCTAAGATTCAAAGTTTTTCGGCCAGAGAATTTAAGTGTAAAGGTCTGAAGCAACAATTTAGGGGCAATTTGGCATTCAACCATACAATATGAAGAATTTTTCAGTGTTGCTTAACATGAAATTGAAGTCGCCAGCTACAAGAAAAGTTAAATGAAAAAAAAGAAATGTGAGTGCAAGAGAAAAGAGACATGTGAGTGCACGTGAGTGCAAGTGTGTGCATGTGGAGTGTTGTCTCGTGTTAATAAAGAAACCATACTCACTCCTCCCCATCTTCTTTCACACAGCCCTGCCTACAAAAGTCTGGTTCTTCCTCCTGCTGCAGTCCAGTCTCCGGGTCCGCATCTTGAAGACAGAGAAACAAAAGTCACTGCATTGACAACAGCAATTGGCTTTACTAATGCAAGATATTATGTCACACAACGTACAAGTTTATGACAGTAAGAATGGAGCTAAATGCTGCTTGTAAAGTTCCAAAGTGCAGAAAGTGTGACATGCTGTATCTCAAATGACTAAAAGTGCAATGTAGGACCAAGGAGGTTATACTGGAGATATTATACAATGTAATCTCTTTTGTCAGACTAATTGTTTGAAGATGTGAAAAGGAGCCTCTAGAAAAGTGTGACATACTATGCAATCAAAAGCAGCGAAAGCTTTAAAGACTGGATGATTGGATTATAGGATAGGAATTTATTAGCCTGGGTGTGCTGCTGAACATATAAAACATACTCACAAGTTACAACTGTGCCCACTGTCTTCTCTCACTGCTTTGCTGTCTTCATTTCCTTCTGCACCTTCAAGTCAAATGGTTTGTTGAGCTGTCATCACAGGTTTCTCCCAGACTGGAAAGCCTCAGCACACACCTAAAAATAATATAAAAGGATGTGTTTTTATAAAGCGTAAGACATAAGGGAAGAGTGCTAGAGTCAAACACATCTTCAAAAGCAATCATTATCTCACCTGTGGATGTTGTTGTTGTCATCTTGCTCTTGTGTCTCTAAATCTCCAGATCTGGTCCAATCTTCTCTTGTCAGGTCCAGACAGTAGTCTTCAATACTGCATCAGTCAGCAGCCACCTAACTATACAACCATTTGAAGTTACACTCATGTAATAACAATTCTCACCTGAGAGTCATCGTCGGTCGTCAAATCACCAAGTCTGATCCAATCTTCTCTTGTCAGGTTTACGTACTGCATCAGTCAGCAACCACCTAACTATATGGACATTTGAAGTTACACACTTGTCTCAAATAACATCAAATAGCTGTAAGTAAAATGCAGAATTGGGATTTTTCTTACCTGATATTCCTCTTGGGTCTTCAAATAATCTGGTCTGGTCCAGTCTGTCTTGTCAGGTAAAGGCAGTAGTCCCCACTACCAGTACTGCATCAGTCAGCAGCCACCTACAGTACATGTAACTACAATGTGTACAGACATTAAAAGTTACACACTTGTCTCAAATAATGTCAAGTAAATTGGTAGTTAAAATGCAGAATTGGAATTTTTCTCACCTGATATTCCTCTTGGGTCATCAAATCATCTGGTCTGGTCCAATCTGTCTTGTCGGGTTCAGACAATAGTCTTCACTACTGCATCAGTCAGCAGACACCTAACTATACAGACACTTGTCTCAAATAAGACCATACAGTTGTAGGTAAAATGCATAATTGGGAATTTTCTCACCTCACATTCCTCTTCGATCTTTAAATCATCTGGTCCAATCTTCTCTTGTTAGGTTCAGACAGTAGTCTTCACTCCTATATAAGTCGGCAGCCGCCTAACTATGCAGACATTAAACGTTACACACTTGTTTCAAATAATACCAAGTAAATGGGGAGTAAAATGAAGAATTGGAACCTAATATTCCTCTTGAGTCTTCAAATCATCTGATGTGATCCAATCTGTCTTGTCAGGTTCAGACAGTATAAGTCCTCACTACTGCATCAGCCATCACATTAGAAGTTACACACTTGTCTCAACTCAAATTAACTGTGGGTAAAAATGCAGAATTCAGATTTTTCTCACCTGATATTCCTCTTCGGTCTTCAAATCATTGGTCCAATCTGTCTTGTCAGGTTCAGACAGAAGTTCTCACTACTGCATCAGCCATCATCTAATCATACATACATTATAAGTTGAACACTTCTCTCAAATTAAAAACTAGCAAAGCACACACACACACACACACACACACGCACGCAACTTAAATTTATATATAATATCTTTACTTCAAAACAAACACATACCTCGACGAAAACTGTACATAATCTGTATCTGTATAGCCGGTATAACCACCTTTCGGCGTAACACACCAGCTTCGCGGGCACGCGGCGCGGCGGCAGCTGGCTACATTGCACCGATCGACTTGTTACACCTAACTCTAGACATTGTTTAAAGCTATCTACTGTACTTGGTGACAGCGAATTCCACTCTGCGATTGAATGAATTCTTGAACACCTCGATCCTTGGTTGATAACTCTGGTACTTGAAGGCATCGCCATTTCTTGTTCTCTTCTGGGCTGGTATTAGGTACTTAGTTATTGGGACGTCCACCAGTTTATTAGCCATTTTGTACATCATGCATAGTCTGGACATTTTTCGTCTGTCTTCCAGTGACACCCAATCTAGGTAAGTGGAATATGCTTTATGTTGAATGCGAAAACACTCGGCGCAAAACGTTTTGAAAACAGGAATTGCTACCTTCAAGCATACTCAACTGTAGTGTTTGCGCCAGAATTACGTGGACTTGGTCATTACTATTTACTGAATTGCTCTAAATTGGAAACGAACAAGCTTTTAAATTATACATAATACATTGCAAATGATAATAAAGAACGAGAGTATGGTCACCTTGACATAACTAGTTTTCAACCGTTTTGTACCGTATTCATTTCGGCGACCTGAAGCTTTGAGGGCCCCAACTTGTTTACGCAATATTTTGGCGGGAAAAAATAACTAGTTATGTACACGGCCACATTCCAACATGTGTTTTGAACCACGTGGAGATAAAGAAAAAGATTTGGTCGATACACAATTTCTTTCAACAGATATAACCTCAAAACGCTGAACAACTGACTAAAAAGACATGCACATACATTTTATATATACTCTCCAAGCGCACCACACATTGAAAATGTTGTTGAAAACGCGGTAACTTGATAGACTTTTTCTAAGCCTGTATAAAATAAGGAACGGCCGCTCCCTAATACAGAAATAGATCATTTCTTACGGAATATAACTTGACATGTTCGTACTAGTTGCTAAGGAATAATGTAAGCCAGACAATGTACTGGTTTACCTGCAACAATGAGCGAAGTCGTCTCTATACCACGCTACTCTTCCCAACTGTCTCGCCATTTTTGTCTTCTCCAAAATTCGCCAGGTCAGGAAATCCGCACTTTCTCTTCAAAACATCACCAGAACGGTACAAATCATCGGCGAACACTCCCAGACATTCTAGTGCACACTTACTAAGACATTCTACCGACGAAAACGTCTAAAAAGTGCCCAGTTTAAAGCTATCAAATGACAATGCCCCTACTGTACTTGGTGAGAGCGACTAGTACTCTGCGATAGTTCCAGGAAAGAATGAATTCTTGAACACCTCGATCCTTGGTTTAACTCTGGTACTTGAAGGCATGGCTATTTCTTGTTCTCTTCTGGGCTGGTATTAGGTACTTAGTAATTAGGACGTCCACCAGTTTATTAGTCATTTTGTACGTACATCATGCATAGTCTGGACATTTTTCTTCTGTCTTCCAGTGACACCCACTGTAAGTTAGTGGAATATACTTTATGTGGAATACAAAAACACTCGGCGCAAAACGTTTTGAAAACAGGAATTGCTACCTTCAAGCATACTCAACTGTAGTGTTTGCGCCAGAAATGTGTGAGCTTGGTCATTTACTATTTAGCTGAATTGCTCTAAAAGGGAAAAAGGCAAGCTTTTAAATTATACACAACACATTGCAAATGATAATGAAACGAAAGTATGGTCACCTCGACATAACTAGTTTTCAGCTACCGTTTTGTACCGTATTTATTTCGGCGCCCTGAAGCTTTGAGGCCCCCATCTTGTTTACGCAATTTTTTGGCGGGAAAAGTAACTAATTATGTACACGGCCACATTCCAACATGTGTTTTGAACCACGTGGAGATATTAAAAAAAGAAAAAGGTTTGGTCGATACACAATTTCTTTCAACAAATATAACCTCAACTGACTAAAAAGGCATGCACATACATTTTATATATACTCTCCAACCGCACCACACATCGAAAATGTTTGTTGAAAACGCGGCAACTTGATAAGACTTTTTTAAGCCTGTATAAAATTATAGGAACGGCCGCTCCCTAATACAGAAATAGGTCATTTCTTATTATTACGGAATATAACTTGACATGTTCGTACTTGTTGCCAAAGAATAATGTTAGCCAAACAATGTACTGGTTTACCTGCAACAATGAGCGAAGTCGTGCTGTACCATGCTACTCTTCCCAACTGTCTCACCATTTTTGTCTCCTCCAAAATTTGCCAGGTCAGGAAATCCGCACTTTCTCTTCAAAACACCACCAGAACGGTACAAATCCTCGGCGAACACTCCCAGACATTCTGCTGCACACTTACTAAGACATTCTACCGACGAAAACGTCTAAAAAGTACCCAGCAAGTTTGAAAAAAATCAGCCCAGAGTATTTCCGTTGTACGAACGCCATTTTGAAAGGACCATACCAAACTTGTTTTTACACAGGTGTGCAGAACGGCCGTGCATAATTAATGTGAAGTTGGTAATCTATTTATGGCGACCAATGACGGCCCGTTTCGGTGCCAGGCACTTATATGTGTCGAAGAAGGGCACAATTAAGGGTTAATGCGAGGTGAATACGCTGCGCTCACTCGGTGGCTTCATTCGGTAGTTATAGCAAATGACAAGGCTTTATCACACCATATTCACCGAGAAAGGGCGGACCATTAGTATTGTTTTTTCTTACTCTATATCTTCAATTGACTTCAACATGAAATAAAATCAACCTGTTTCTTTAGGTCGTTGTGAAAGCAATTGATATTTTTAGAGCTTTCAAACAATGTGCGTTCAACTTGTTCTGTTTGCATAGATTAACTAATCTCATAGCAATATGTTTGTTAACCAAGAGCTACAATATGCAAATTAGGAAGTCACATGACAGAATCAGTCTCTCATCAAAGGGCGTATCTATACGGAACCACCCAAGGCGGTTTACATGTGGTTTACCCCGAAGCCGGTTTCAAGTGGCTCCATCTGAACGCTCCGAAATCACATTGAAAGCGCCTCTATCCCAAGCCACTTTTATAGGTGGTTTCGAATCGCTTTCCCCGCATCGCGATTTGCGTCTGAACGCAATGTGATTTCAATGTGACTTCGCCTGGTCATGGATTACGGAGTGATATTTCTTTTTTTTTATGCAATACCAACTTAAAGAGCAGTAATGGTCAAATAATGTGTCCGTTCGAGGGCGAGCTTCACCGCCTCTGGCGGGACCACGTCCGCATTCGGCCGAGATACGCTGGGAGGGGGGCATCAGCAAGCAGGTCGTTGACCTCTGACATTAATAACACGCCGCCTTGCGTGTTATCATCAAACAGCAATAAATGTAGCTCAAGCGTATTGTGTTCGGACACGGTTTCACATGTGTGTGTGGCACGTGGACCAGATGTGAGGAATGTGAGTTACCCGAATCGCGCCTTGGGTGGTTCCGTATAGACACGGCCAAAGTTTATTTGACATAAAGGGAGAAAAAAATCTGATTTAAAAAAAAAAGTTCGGCACACAGCCACAACAGTTTAGAGAACTAAATATGGAATTATAGAATCTTCGCATTTTTAATGTTAGGTTTCGACACTTCCAAGCAAAAAAAAAACATTTTGCACGCACCGCATGTCACTTTGTAAAATCTTTAAGTAGTATTCAAGTGAATTTGCTATTATAATGATACACATTGCATGGACACAAGGTATAACAGTGGTGTGGTTTTTCGTATACGCGCCACAATGTAAATTGTTCTAATTCTGAAACAAAGCTTTCTACGTATACATTGAAATTGTGTAACCTACGTATACATTGAAATTGTGTTTCCTACTACTTACATCTGATTCTCCAGGGATGCTTTTATGAAAAGCTAAAAATGATACATTGCACAAACTTTACATAACTGTTAATGTTTGTTTCTGTTTGGCCAACAATGATTCTGTAAGGATCATAATAAGAATCAGACAATAAATTGTTGTGAATTCCAACAAATCCAAGTTGCAAAAACTAGTAATGATGTAAGTTTTCTATAAAAGCATAGTTGAAAAATCATTCCATAACCTTCGGAAACATACCTGAGGATTTTGTATATTTGGCAGCTTAGATTTTTAATTGAGATAAAAGTATTTTTTATGAAGGAACTGCTATTGTTTCTTCGTACTTCAATCCACATGCATATGATTTAAGACGTGCACATGTACAGCTTTGCTATTTTTGTGTTTGAAAGTTCACTGCAAATGTTAAACAGGTTTGCAGCGGCTTCATAGCATGGGTGCCATCCTCTGTAGTTTTCGCTCGCTGCCCAGTGACATTAGGGAACGGGCAAAAACTACGGAGGATGGCACCCAGTCTAGCACTTTTATACATGTTTTTGCAGTTTCCATTACATTACTGGAGTATAACAGAATTGTTTTGACTGTGAAAAACTGCCTTTCAATCCCACCAAGAAATTATGTCCCTATACAAACATAAATGAATTTACCGTGTTCAATTAAGGGCAAAACAAACAAAACTGAACCCTAAAACTTAAGTAAAAGCACAGTTTTCCCCCCTAACGCAATAATTATAAGATCTACGGTAACACAAAATATTCCAATACAGAATAATCTATAAACACCATGTATATCAATGTATGTATTCTACATCCACATACACACCTTCGCTTTCATGTAATATAATGTAGAATTTGACTTTTTCATACCACAGAATCAAAACTTATTACACATTACATAGACACCATTAGATGACCATTACCAAATATACAATGCATGCCATTACATGTACACATGATGACATTTAATACATGGACGTTACAAATGTATATTGTGTCACTTTACCATATATTGGTCGCTTAACCATAAGTTACAATTATCATATGAACACTCAGTGAACTATCATCATTCCCTCATCCCTAATCATACCATTTTTAAGAAAGGGGTGAATTTTAAGAGATCTACTAAATGTAGTATCAGTTATCACCAACTGAAGGTACATGTAACTAATATGCACATTTCAGGTGTTCAACACATTATTGATAACTTTGAAGAAACTGTTTTGAAATTTTCGAATGTAGTAGTCATTGGATGCCTGGAAGAACTAGGAGAGTTATATCTAACTTTAAACTTTATCTAATTCGATCAATTAAAAGTAGCTAAATTATGAAGTATGACAGATTGAGATATCTCTGTATAGTGCCTTGCAATGACAGTTCTCTATGATATATAGTACTGTAACAGTTACATGCACAGTAATATGTGCTTATGTGCTACATTCAATGCATACTATACAACTTGCAATGTGATGATCTATATTTCATATTTGATTTCGTGTATCAGCCAACAAAAGGGTGACTACATTATGTATATCACCCTGTTAAGGGCAGTTACTCCAACTAATACAGTCAACTGATGATGATTTTTATACCACCATACAGCCCTCTTTTACATATGATATACACATACATGTACACACACGATAGCTGGAATTTTGCACATCCCCTTTCTTACATGTATACTGGCTATTCGTCACCAAATATATCACCTATAAAATCAGTTGCACATTACACAAAAGCTATTAGCCAGCACATCTGACAAAAAATGAGAAAAAAAATTCCACAATGTGTTCTTGAAGCTATGCTAAGCTATGCTAAGTTGATTGATGTGAATAATGTTTGTAAAGTTTGATTTAAATGTTTTGTGTCCTGGAACTATCACTATTATGTATACAGCGTAATATTTTGTAATAGATTGTATATCTACATAGTTGCACCAAAGATAAATTATTAAGTGAAAAAATCAATACAATTACAATTGGTTGAATTTGATAAACATGTAACATTAATCGATATATTGAAATACTGAAAATGTCTATTAACTGTAAATATTGTAATGTTTGTGGATGTTTTGCTGGCTATGTGTTTTTGCAGCAAATTCTCCACTGCAAAAGCATGATGCAAGAAACATTGTGTTGTACTATTAGGAAAATTTACTGTATTACAGAATCGTTTCAAAACCAAACTTAAAACACAAGAAAAAAACTCCTTTTACCATGTACCTACACTGACATTTAGTCCCTGTTAAAAGAGAAGAATTCACCATACATGTATTTTTCAAGTGATGATGGAATTGTCAGCTTAAAACCAGCTTAAAACAACGAAAGCTACGGCACCACTTTTTCTACAGTTTTGTTGTTATATAATTTTAAAGGCACCCAAAACGATTTCAGGGCAGTGAAACTGTATTTTCAAAGTCGGTTTGCTTCTTTAGTATCATAGGCTGCTTCTAGATATTTATTGGTGGTACTAAAAACTGTAGAGAGAGAGAGAGAGAGAAAAAGAGAGAGAGAAAAGAGAGATGGGGAGAGAG
>NW_017803898.1:1419355-1449835 GCF_001625305.1 Branchiostoma belcheri | reverse complement strand
AGAGGGAGAGAGAGAGAGACAGAGAGAGACAGAAAGAGAGATCCTCATCCAGAATATTTTTTTTTTGCTGCCCTGAAATTGCATTATTTGGATGCTGTTTTTAGGGCTTACTGGAAGGGGTCCTGGGCAGATTTTTAGGGTACCACCCAGAAAATAAGGGACTAACTTTGGGGCTTGTTTCTGCATTTTTTATCAAACAGATTGCCTTATTCAGAAGATTTGCTGCCCTGAAATTGCATCATTTGGATGCCTTTAAGTCAGAATATCATGATCAGGATTTTCCTTCCTCAAGTTCTTATGAACAACAGGAGGTAGGGAGACTTTTGTGCGTGAGTTCAGCGTCCCGAACAGTTCCGGACACGCCCGGACACCCTTGGTGATCTCGTCCGCGACTTTTGTGAGGTCGTACGCGATTTCGTCCGACACAACGGAGTCATACTTGTACTTGGGGTGGTTCTGGACGAAGGCACGGATCCAACGAGCTGTCGTCATCAGTTCACCTGGGAGAAAAAATTATGGATATCGTTGATGATTTCTTTGTAAACAGAAGAAGAACTTTATTGCACGGCAATTGCACAATTACCGGTAATCATAAAATTAAGGTTGCAAGGGGGTCTTGTGGTTAGCGTTGTTATTGCACTTATCAAAAAGAGTAGGACTCCTTCTTAGTGTGAGTGGATCAAACCTTACAGTCAGGTCTTACGCACCTTGCACTACACAAAACTGGTGTGTTATACTGAAAGGTGGTTCATCAGTGATGTGTAACAAAACAAAACAAGCCACCGGGGCCCAAAATCTAATCATTTTGAGGTCTCATCAAGACCTGCCAACCTACCAAATATCAAGACAATCCATCATAAACTCCTTGGCAATGGTAACAATGCCATATTTACCTGATGCCCTTTTCTGGATGAGCCTGAGATACTGCTGTACAGAACACCTGGTGTCCACATCGATGTCGACTGTCTCCAGGTAGGAGTTCATCAGCGACACAAGACCCTGGAAACCGCCAGCCTGCCCAGGAGGAGACAGAAACATACAGAGGAACTTTATTGACACAACAAAAATACAGGGACTTTCGTAAGGTCTTTTAACTACATGTAGACATACAGACAAGCTACATGGGTACAACAAAATTGACCTACGTACAAGAAAATAGATGACTGTGCAGCTGTCAAAGCCATTATTCAGGTAATTGCAGTGTATTTCTGAAGTACTTCAGCACCAAGGACAGACCTACATCATAATACTAGCGTTGCACCAAGGTTTACATGTATGGTTTGGTTTTCCATTAATGCCCACAACCATGATAATGATCATTCTGGTATACTCATATTCACCTAAGTGAAGTGAGGAAAGTTGTGTAAAGTGCCTTTCCCAAGGGCACAAGCTTAAGGTTGGTGACTTGGCAGAATTCGAACCCGGGACCTCTTGGTTCTGAGCCGAATGTTCTGCCATTACGCCACACAACCCCATTTTGTATCTATATGTATGAGAGATTTATGATTTATGTCTAACTAGATGCACGTCTGACCTGTCCGTTGATGATTTCGTTAATTGTCATCTTGGTGTACTCCTCTTGTTGACCAGCCCCGTTATACAGGCTGTAGGGTTTGGCAGCCGCTGGTTTGGGTTTGGACTCCTCTAAGTCATCACAGCACTCATCTGGAGATACAGACAGTGTTAAACAATGATACTACAAGACTCAAATACACAAGAAAACAGTTACTGGAGCAACTGGATAGATTTTTGAAAACTGCCAGACATTTCATGTAGCATCCACTACTTTTCATCAGAGACTGACAAAAGGTTGTGGAAACATCTGACAGTTTTCAAAATCTATCCAGTTGCTTGCATAACTGTTTTCTTGTGCATCCCCTTACATGAATGTCTAACCTTCATTGGCAAGCTTCAAATAGTTTTATCAGGTTTGTAAATCAATTACACACATGTAGAACCAACTGTAGCAACAGTAGTAGTAGGCATCCTTCCATCTCAAGAGATGATGGTCGCACTCTAGGTCCGTGGTTGTGTGCAGTATGTGTAGCAACAGTACAATGTTCACATTAAGAGGTGAAGCCTCTTTCTATAGATCATTAATTTTTACCCCATTTTTCACACACAGTACTTACTCGGTGGCAGAACCTCCTTCCTGAACCAGAACAGCCCCTGTCTGACAGCGTCTCGCTTCTGGGCCTCCTGCATGTTCTCATCAACCTGGTGGGACAAAAGCAACATGAATACAAGACAAGGTTTCTACATACAAGCAACCAATAATTATTGTCAGGATATCAAACATCTGAATCCTATGACATGAAAGTATGACTTTGCCACAGGCACAGACAGCTAGTCTTCACACCACGTTTTCAAGCAAACGTAACACAGTAAATCTCTGTGAAGTTGCTCGGAAATGTGGCGTGAAGACTAGCTGTCTGTGGCACACTCATGTCAGGGACCCCTGCAGCAGTATAATGATTACAATGACTGTAAAATTGTTCATATTGTTTCAAAAAGAGAGAAGATATCTTGTAGATAGACATTTGTAGACATACATCTGTAGCACAGTAATGCAGTTAGACATTACAGTTTGTTCTACCCTTATATCTCAGTTATCTAACTAAGTCAGTGCATTTGGTCCATGTAGGGCGTGAATATGTAAGTTGTCATTGTCAAAGCCTGGGCACTACTTTTTTGTAAGGCAGACAGAAGACCAACCTTGGATATGGGGATGAGGAAGTTGAGGTTGTAAGATAGGATGACTCTTGTCAGAAGAACGATGAACACCACGTAAGCCGCGTTCTCAAAATCTGTCAGTTGAACCTGTAAAACAAACCAAAAAGACTTCAGACTTCCGGGAAGTATTTGTATTTTGGAGTTTGTATTTTTCGTTTCACCCACATTTCCAGTATCTGACACATACACTGCATTCTCAAAATCTCATAGCTGCACATTCCCGAAAGGGAAAAGCAATGTCCTGTTATTGCAGGATGAAGTATTGTTTTGGGTGGCCCTAGTTTATGCTACAATAGGTTTGTATGTTTGGGTTCCAACTGAGATGCACTCTGTTTCTGCCTTATGTTTATACATGTAGTTAAAGAGATATTTTCCTTAGAATTTAAAGTCAACATCACTTTTTTCTCTTTTCCAGTGTAGAGTCATACCAAAGACTTTAAAAAATGGTACATACTGCTTTCTCTGCTTAGCACTCAGCATTTGGGAAAGAGTATGGGAGTTGAACACTGGCCCAGGGCAATTGAAACAGAGATGGGTGCCGCCCTATGCACCACGTGGTGTGGCGAGTTCAATGTGGTTTGCACACTCTACTATCTACAATTCTAACCTCCGTTGGCCTGAACTCCACCCTCCAGCCGATGGGAGAGTTTGGAGGGGGTGGTTTGAACCTCATGGACTGCCAGTTGGTCGACTGAATGTTCTGGGAAGTGAGAAAACATCAAAAGTTAGACTTTCTCCCAAAAATAGTTTCATCAGGTTGGTAAAGTATAGGATACAGTATGAGTTTTCTTGCACACAACCAAATTTTCTCAACTACATGTAGAGTGCTGACGTTTCAGTGTTTTTCAGACATGGCAAGAAGCAGAACTCCAGTCAGAAGCTCTGAGGAAGGTGTCTGATAGACATTGAAACGTAAGCACTTAGGTGAGAAAATTTGGATGTGTAAAAGAAAACTCCTGTATCCAAAAGTTAGACTGTCAGCCATTTCAGCAGTTTCTTGACCTTGTAGATCAGAGCACTCAAGGTCAAACATAAAGTCTCTCTCTCTATACATATAGTATATAGTAGAGGGGATTCATTCCTCAAGCTAACCAACATCTCGCACACACAGTTGTCCCTCAGTAAGACATCTGGAGCTGCATATAGTTCCTGTTAGTTTCTATATATAGTATATGGTCTTAGTGTATAGTGTTGTGTACAGGAAAATAATATGCTTTTGCTAGTCACAAAAGTATGGCCACAGTTTAATAGTACTCTGCTGTCACCGTAGTGCTTGCAGTGTATGGCTGTGGTGGCCAAAGGGCTACAGAAACAGAGATGGGCACTGCCTAAATATCCTGTTTAAAGGTAACACATTTGTTCCAACACAATTTTCTCACCCAGACCAGTCACTCTGGTCTTCTTCAATAGACTGAAAGAGTGAGACTTCGAGTAGCTTCCGTTGGAACAAACGTTTTGCCTTTAAACCTGTAACTTATACGTACCAACACAGATGGACTTGCATGATAAAATAAAGGATAACACAGGTGATCTCACCTCGAAGTGATCTGAATCCTCGTCATCGTTGAGGTGGATCTTCTCGCTGAAGAGTGAGATCGGATCCCGGATAAACAGGTGAGCAAAATGACGAGCAAGAAGCCTGTCAATTCCTGTGGTTCAAAGAAAAGTTGTGGTTGTTTTATAATAAGTTAATGTAAAATTATCCTATTTGTAGATTCAACTCTCATCACCGAGAAGGTACCCTAAAAACTGAACTTAAAAATAAGAATCAGTAAATTAATTTAAAGAGATCTACTAAAAATCAGTAATTCCGAAGATACTGTATACTGAGTCTTCAAGTTTATTTGTCTGCCCTACTAGCTACATGTAGAGTGCTTGGGGTGGTCATTTGGATCATACTTCATTGCTTTTTCAGTCAATTCAAAATCTCTGCAGATCATTCACATATTATATTTAAATTCAAAACTCCATCATTGCCCCAAACATGACATTGTAATTTTGTTATAGTTCTTGATATTTTGCTGCAGCATCCACTTCCTTCATCATACATGTATATTCAAATTTTACTTCAATTCAACCTCCAATTCAATCTCCAATGGGTTGTTTCACTGTTCATGTAACATCCTACAGATTATTGAACTGTCGTTGACCCCTGACCTGCGTCCTGAAGTTGCTGGCAGATGTCCTGGTCCAGAACAAGGTCAATGTCGTTGTACTTCTCTGCCTCCGGAGTCAGGTAACAGTCGATGGAGTCATACCTGGACTTCGGAATCACAAACTTGTCATGCTTCAGGGGCTACAGGGGAGGAAAAAAGATTTTGCGTGGTGAGTTTATTCAATTTGGCATCATATTTTATGATATACTGTACATACGTACATGTACAAAATGTATGACTGGTCAAAATTAACATTTTTTAATATATGCCAGTCTACGATAGCCAGCATGCTACTGAAAAAGGTTGAAGTCTTTTATAGGATGGGTCCCTTGTATGAGGAGAGCCACACCTTGAGCGCATTAAAGATCTCACACATACAGTCTGTCAAAAAGAGTTTGAGTGGTTCAAACCCTACAGTCTGGTCTTACACAGCTTGTACTTAACTGTACAAAACTGTTGTGTTTTGCCTACATTTCAAACCTTACAGTCTCGCCTTACACAACATGTACAATATAAAGTACTTACTGTACAACGGTGTGTTTTGCCTTTTTGAAAGACATACATTTCAAACCATACAGTCTGGTCTTACGAAGCTTCTACTTACTGTACAGAACTAGACAAGTGTGTTAGTACATTTGAAAGCCTATGGTCTACCAGTTCTTTGAAACAAACAAAATCTGACATGTACATGACTTGTAGCTTGTAATAACTGGTGTGTCAAGCCTTTACAAGACAGTCTACCAGTGAAACAAATAAAATTAAAAAAATAAAAATCTGACCTCCAGTCCCCTCTCTTCGCGTGTGCGACAGTCCACGGAGCTGGCGATGATGTTCCACCTACAGTCCACATCCGCAAGGTACCCACGATACACCGGGGCAGCCGCACTCAGCGCCAACTGTGGACAGGGAGAAATAATGGTCAGTGATTGGTCAATAACTGATGATGCAGAGAAATAATGGTCAGTGATTGGTCAATAACTGATGATCTACCACTGTCAGTCGATATAAAATAGCTGATGATGCAGAGAAATAATGGACAGTGATTGGTCGAATACTGATGATGCAGAGAGAAACAGTCAGTGATTGGTCAATAACTGATGACACAGTCGATATAAAATAGCTGATGATGCAGAGAAATAATGGACAGTGATTGGTCGAATACTGATGATCTACCACTGTCAGTCAGCAAAATTATGGTAGAAATACAACAGTAAGAAAAGTACTAAATTTTGGCCCTAGAAACTGCGCTATCTAGGGGGGCCTGCATGCCCTTTTTCGTAAGGCATAATCAGGCCTTTTTACTCTTCGTAATCCATAGGCAGCCTCCAAAAAAAAAAACGTAATTCATAATTATTATAGTACATTAGCTGCAAAGCGTTAAGTCGTAATCAGCTCTGAGACTTTTGTAATCGGCGGCAAAAATTTTGCGTCATTTGTTATCACTAACCCTCCCATGCAGGCCCTCTTGTAGGGCAAGCCGTTCAGACGTTATGTGAATTGAAATTTGGTGCCAACATCAAAAGCTGTGACGAAATATGGTAGAAATGCAGTGCCTCAGACTCAATCTGTTGTGTAACCCTTGAAATATATATTCAAGCAGTTCTACGAAATACAGTAATTCCTGATTTTTTCACGGTACTGTTATGTTCACTGTCATTTCTGTACCGTGAACTTATCATTACAGTTAACAAAAATTTCTGGACTTTCTTTTTCCTGCACCTGTCGCCACCGTGAATAATTATATAGTTCCCCGAACATGTCAATTTTTCTCAGACCGTGAACTTTTGCTACTGTGAACATAAAGTGAATTACAGTATAGCTACTAGACATCATATTTGCTAACGTATATCGGCAGAGCAGAAATCTGTAAGCGTGATGGTGCGAAACAAGGCACTACTGTGCTTCCTACTCGTGGTTTTTAATCATTTACTTCTCGTGTCCGCAGCGGTACCACAATGCCCTCACAGCTGTCGCTCCTTCCCCGTAAAAAATCTGCAGGGAAGGAAGACAGTGTCCTGTCACTGCCCCGACAAAAACTGGGTGGGGTCCCCCTGCAGTTGGATCGGGTATGGAGGAACATACAGCTTCTCTGCATGTCTCGACGCTATACCAACCAACTTCGACAAAGCCACGGTCTCGATCTTCATCAAGCATCTGCGTTCCTCGACCATTTCGGAGCGGTCTTTCCCCAACAGCCCAGAGGTGACGGCCCTTCAAATCGAAATGTCCAACGTTTCTGCGGTTCGACCGGGCGCTTTCCGAGGTCTGCCACTGGTCTCCAGCCTCCACCTTGATGACAACCGAATCTCCAGTCTTGGTACGTTGACAAATATGTGCAGGCCTCGAAATACTGGGTGCATGTGCACCTTAGTGCACCTAAAATTGGAGCTGTGCACCCAATTTTTTTCTGTGGGTGCAACTGGTGCACCCAAATATTTCTCTACATACTAAATGTATACAGGATATTTTTGGAATCTGTCAGAAAAATAAAATCTTTGTTTTAGTAGTTACTGTTACTAGTAGTAGTAGATTTTGAAGCTAGCTCCCATTTCACATTCAAACTCAGAAGAGGAGCAGTAAGACCTGCAATTAGGTTTTGTTTCATATGGTGCACCCAAAACTTATTTTTTAGGAAGGGTGCACCAGTGCACCTATTCCCAAAAATGAATTTCGAGGCCTGATGTGAAAGTAGGTTTTATAGTAGTATGCTAGTAGCCATACAGCTACTTACCAACGAAGAAAATAATGTTATAAATTGTGTAAGTATTAGTAAAACTATACAAGAATTTTATATGTATTATTGACCAATTTACAAGTGTGTATTTGAACCAATCTATAATGTATCATGTATTTTAATCATTATGTGGCACAATTTGTATAATGTTTTGAAAGGGACTGTACGATACTTATCCGGGGGGAGGGCAGGTGCACTGTTAACAGTAAATTATAAGTTCTTCTCTTTATCCTCAGAACCTGATACCTTCCTTGGGCTTGAGAAGTTAAGAGACTTGAACCTTCGAAGAAACGCCATTTCCGTCCTATCCAAGCAAGCGTTCCGTGGCCTGCCTGTTCTGTACAGGTTGAAGTTGGATGAGAACCGTCTGCGTACCGTGCCCGTCGACGCACTCCTGCCGCTGACAACACTGAAGGTTGCAAACCTTCAAACCAACCACATCACCACAATCGACAGCCAAATCCTGCGTCTAAGCCACAACCAGACCATACGTCTGGCGTTATATGACAACCCGCTAAAATGTGACGCAAATCTCACCTGGTTCATCTGTAGTCTGCCAGAGCTGGACTACATTTCTTATCCCGATTTACTGAAGTGTGCGTCACCTGCTAACCTGAGCGGCATTCTGCTTGCCACCGTGAGGAAAGACATCGTCAGTCAGACCAACATGGACAGGTCACCACATGTAAGATGTTTGATGTATATACTAGTCTAGTACATAGCAGTTTTAGAATGTTATTCTTCTCTAGTAATACTGATTCTAGAATGTTTAGCTGTACTCATTGATGTGATAAGTTTTTATGATGTATTTTGTCGATAATTATGCAGATGTATGTGAGATTTTATGCTATCTATTGTAATAATTGGGTACAAGTTGTAAACATTCAACATATTTCATGCACTTAATGTAACATGCCAGTCGATATTCAATAAAATCTGAATCTGAATCATGTACAGGGGATCGGGCTGGGGAGATGTGACGAAACGTCCACCGCAACAGGTCCGCATACCCACCACACCATTCCCACAGAGATGCCGCACACAAACACCACGCCAGGCCCAGAGTCTACCACAGGGACTGACGTGGTCACTCTTTCTGTTGGCCCAATCATCACCGAGGAAGACGACAGTTACCACGTCAATGCCGTCATCATGGCTGTTGCTGTGCCTGTCCTGATGGTGTTGGCATGGGTGGTTGTCATCTACTTGTACGAACGCTGTCAGGACACAGGTCTGGCCCCTCACAACGCCCCCGCTGAAACAGATGGAAACTCCGCCTCTTCGAACAGAGACTCAGTCTCAGGAAGACGGCCGAGTCCTGTTGAGGACCAGACATCAGAGGGCAACGATGACATTGAGCCGTACGCTGTGTCATACATGGATGTGTCGGGGAAAGGGAAACATGGCAAGCTTGCACCATACGCAACAACTTCCTTTGCTAACATTCAGGCAACAGAACCAGACAACAATGACATCCAGCCAAGTGAAGACAATGATGACATTGAGCCGTACGCTGTGTCATACATGGATGTGTCGGGGAAGGGGAAAAATGGCAAGCTTTTTCCCTATGCAACAACTTCCTTCAATGAAGACCCAGGGCCACAGATTCAGCCGTATGCAGTGACCCACGATGAAGACCCAGTATCATTCTCCCAACCAAGGAGCCAGTCACTGCCAAGAGTCCACACAGGGACAGGTTACACGTCACTGACAAATGTCACTAACCAACAGACAACAAACGTCAAACAACCGGCCACCCAAACAAGGCATCAGTCACTGCCACGAGGCTACACAGGGGCTGGTTATACGTCACTGACAAATGTCACTAACCAACAGACAACAAACGTCAAGCTATCGGTCAACAAACCACAGGGTCAGTCATTAAGAAAAGAGGCAGACATCAAGCCAAACTATGAGAGAGGTTGTCCAACAACAAAAGACGGCAAGGGTCCTTATGGATTGGAAAAAGGTATGAAGGAGGTCCCAAGTGTCAGTGGGATGTTGTACAGGAGTGGCACATCTAATGTGCTGTCCATAATAGCTCGCGGACAGCCTGAAAATTTGGACAGCACATCTCCCAAACTGTACAGCACAGCTCAAGGACAGAATGAGAGTGAGAACAGCACATCTCACAAGCTGTACAACACAGCTCAAGGACAGAATGAGAGTGAGAACAGCACAACTCACAAGCTGTACAACACAGCTCAAGGACAGAATGAGAGTGAGAACAGCGCAACTCACAAGCTGTACAGCGCAGCTCAAGGACAGAATGAGAGTGAGAACAGCACAACTCACAAGCTGTACAACATAGCTCAAGGACAGAATGAGAGTGAGAACAGCACAACTCACAAGCTGTACAGCACAGCTCAAGGACAGCGTGAGAAATCTCCCAAACTGTACAGTACAGCTCAAGAACAGCGCCAAAGTTCAGACAGCACAACTCACAAGCTGTATAGCACAGATCAAGGACAGCCTTCAAGGACATGCCCATGACAGCTATACAATCGTAAGTTTCGCTGAAAATGTCATTGAATGATTCTTGTTGTCATTGCTGTCATTAAGTCATTATTCTCAAATTTGCCCTTGACACACCCCTAGTGATTGTGGAAATAAAAAACACTTGATGGCAAACAAATGGACACCTTTTAAAACTTTGTACAGCCACAATATACAAGTCATGTATATATATGCAGGGCTCGAAATTAAAGGTGGTCCAATGGCCACTGGCCACTACAATTTAGGCTGGGACAACTAAAAACTAAGACACTTTGGGACATTTTGGGGACTAAATAGAAAAGTAATCTACATCAGAATGTCAGCCCTTCTTTTGTTTATCAGGCACACATCCTGGCTTTTGGATCTGGAAAAGTCCCCCGAATTTCCTGTCTACTCTGCAATTATAGTGCACCAGGGACTGAACATAAGCAAAATAAAGTTGACTTCAAATTGAAGTCATAACACTACTTCTCAAAAAACAGGTTGGGACAGTTCATCCTCACTTTGGGACAATAATTTGAAATCTATTTTTGGGACAGTGCTGGGACAATAGGAAGAAAAGTCAATTTCGAAGCCTGTAATGTTATATGGCCTCTATAGCCACTGACCCTTGTATATCCATTAAGGTATGTGTGTACAAACCTAGCCTCACCAAACAAGGGTGGGTTTGTCCATATTAGCTTTAGACTTTAGAAGAAGACGTGTAACCAGTATTTGCACTTAAGTGAGCAAATTTGCCGCACCCTATTTTTAGTCTTCAGAGTTTGAGTATTCAAAAACCTCAAGTAGACCATTTTAAATGCCAGAAGTTGAAAGAGTATAGCTTTTAAAGTTGAAAGTCTCTGGTAGCTGTTTTTTAAAGCAAATACTTTGAAATGCATTCATTCAGGCAGACATAACAACACTGATGGTATCTACAACAACACTGGCAGGACAGGAAATACCACCTGCATAATGTACAATGTGTTTGTACATGTAAATAATTGGAGCTGTGCAGGTATTTCTGATGTTTATCTGCACCTATACCTGCACTGGTCCATGTACTGTTATACAAATTGAATGTACATATAGCTGTATGTGGATCTTTATTTGTGCATGTTGTACACATGTAGTACCTAGTACAGTTTTAATCATTGACAAGTGTACAAATGTATTTGAACTGATGGCAAAGGATTTTGAATAGTTTTTAGTGAGATCCATAGTGCCCAAATTCTGAGAGTGTAGGTAAAATTGGTCTGGTGCAGGTAATTTTTCCATGTTTCCAAACACCAACCGAATAAGGTTTTTTGGACTTGGTTCTTGTATGTCTTTCATGACTTTGAAAATACATTCATTTGTTGATTTCTTATCATACATGTGTCACTATGTCCCTGACTCTTAAAAAAATCAGTATAAAATTAATGAATATTAAAAGCTTTCATCATATTATTATAAGTATATTCCTCATACTTACAAAGATAGGGCAGAGTGGAGCCAGTTGGTCATACAGGTGTCTCGCCTCGTCTATGTTACAAGCCTGGAATGTCATCTGCAGGCACGAGCAGCCCATACCGAACCCCATACAGTCCATGTAGATGTGGTCGTCTTTAGCAGCTTTTCGCGATTCTTCGTCACCGTTTGGAAACTTCTCCCTGAATGGTTTTGGTGTGTTTTTGTCCTGGAAAACTAAAGATCAAAACACATTATTAACTAAAATACAAGTGGCTGAGTAATTGGTTTTTTTTTACAGTCCATATAGATGTGGTCGTCTTTAGCAGCCTTTTGCGATTCTTCGTCACCATTGGAAAACGTCTCCCTGAATGGTTTTGGCGTGTTTTTGTCCTGGAAAACTGGATATTAAAATACATAATATTATATTAACTAAAAAATACCAGTGGCAGAGTAATTGTAATGTTTTATTTTTTTGTGATTGCCTTTAGCAAATCCTTGTCACCGTTGGAAAACATCTCCCTGATCATGAATGGTTTTGGTGTGTTCTTGTCTTGGAAAACTGGATGTCAAAAAGATTAACAAAGGTTTTTAGTAAAAGAAAAACAATCTGTACTGGCATTGTTATACTGTAGCGTCTTATTGTGGATAGAATGGAATGGATAATATATTATACATAGCGACATGTTAATGTTAAGAAGAGTAGAAGACATGTACAGTACTTACTTGGTATGTTTATACAGACTTTCTCCCCTCTTCTCTCTCTTATGTTCCTGGTTAAGGTCCTAGAATGAAAAATCATACAATCATTTGGTATAATCAATTTAAAATAGATTAGCAACTTCATTGAAACATGCCTGCAGAAAATGCTTTAAATTAGCTGCATTTCATGACTGTCAAACAAGTGATGTGTGACTAAGAAAGAGAGGAACACCGATAGATACACAGGCAAAGAAAAACAATTATAATTTGCTCCATCTCTCACCTGAACCTGGGATGATGGTTGATTGCAGCATCAGGGAAGAACAGCGAACGTGATGCCGTGTTTACTGTTGGGTTGCACTCAATCTGTGGGTCTGTGAAACCTGGACTGCCAAGCCTGGAATGAAAATAGCGCAAAAATGAATACAAAAAACATCTAGTACATGGCATTTTGAGTAGCATTGCTGATCATATTACTAATAAGTTCTCTCAAACATTTTTTTGTAACAAATAAATGTTCCCCACCTCAACCCAGGTCTATAGTACATTAATGTCACAAAGAAGAAATGATATGAAATTGAGGATTAGGCAAATTGTACTTACCATGAAGGATAATCCCAATTATACCTCACACGAACTATTTGGGTATATCGTTTACCTTATGCAGTATTTCCTATGCTTATCGCTAGGTGGCGCACGTGTACAAAGCTTTAATCGCAAAGCATCACGGGATATCATGACGTAATGACTATGTTCGCCGCCATTTGACGACGTGCGAGAAAGAGTCTGTGCTGTTCACCATGGGTGGGCATTCTCAGCTACTTGGAAGCTGAAGAACAGCAAGGGTGGGAAGATATCCCCAAATAGTTCGTGTGAGGTATAATTGGGATTATCCTTCATGGTAAGTACAATTTGCCTAATCCTCAATTATACCTGCACACTCCCTATTTGGGTATATCGTTTACCTTATGCAGACTTCAGAGCCGTGGACAGCACAGCCTGGCCAAACGTGTGTTGGTTGTTGTCCCTCCTGTAGTACTTCAGGAAGGTAGACTCTCGTGACCAGTCCGCTGCCTTCATGATGCTATGTAGAGACACCCCGGCAGCTGCAGCAGCTGAAGTGGACGCTCCTCGAGTGGAGTGAGCTGAGAAAGTTGCTGTGTCAACACCTGCCGTGCCTAACACTGACTTAACCCACCTGGCCAGGGTTGCAGAACCCACTGGCCTGTGTGGTCTCCTGTACGATATGAACAACTTCTGCTCCCCCCCCTTTCTTTCCGAAGGGAAGAAGTCCGCCTTAGATATTCCTTCAGGTATGTGAAGGCACACAAGCGCCTGTCCTGCGGGAAGGCCGCCCAAAAACACTTTCTGGTCAGGTTTTCCTGGTCTAGAAGTTTTTAGCAGGGTAGGAATTGTCCAAGAAACACCGTTTCTACATTTCTTCATGAATCTCAAGTCGAGAGCCGCTAAAGTTTGACCTCTGTCGGCTGATACCAATGCCGCTAGTGTTACCAACTTATGAGACAATTGTTTCAAACTAAGACTATTAGCTGGGCAACAATGCAGAAGGTACTCTAGGACCCGACTGACGTCCCATGTTGAAACATATCTTGGACAAGGAGGACGTTTGTGAAACACACCTCTCATCAGTTTGGACACTAGAGGGTGACTACCCACATTACAATGGTCTACTGGTAAGTGAACAGACGAGATCGCAGAACGAGCCACCCCAATTGACATATAGCTGTAGTTCTGTCGAAACATCCATTCCAGATATTCTACTACGCTCTCTATAGAACCGCAAACTGGATCAATCTCCCTTCTATCACACCAGCTGGCCCACTGAGCCCATGCTGACTGATACTGTCTAGAAGTACTTTCTCTCCAAGCCGAGAGGATGAGGTCTGAAGCCCCTGCCGAAAGGCCCCGACCCTGCAACTGTCGCCTGATATTGGCCACGCGGCAAGCATCAGATCTGGCAACAGCGGATGGGGTCTCCTGTTGTGTGGCAGGAACAGCAGATCCCAGCTCTGTGGCAGGAGAACCGGACTCTCGAACAACATGTTCAACACCTTGGGGTACCAAGCCTGAGACTTCCAAACTGGAGCTATCAAAATCACTGTTGCTACGTCTGACTGGACTTTTCTCAGTACCTTGAACACTAGGCTGAAGGGGGGAAAGGCATACGCTAGCCCCAGGTTGCCCCAGTGAATGTTTAGAGCATCCACTGCCATGGCCTCTGGTTCTGGGTGCCAAGAGACATACTCCTTCAGCTGAGCATTCAGACGAGACGCAAACAGATCAACTGTCAATGCATTGCCTGTCCAATTGTTCAATGACAGGAAAACTGAGCGGTTCAGTTGCCACTCGACCCTGTCCAGAAAAACCCGCGAACACCTGTCCGCTAGGGTGTTTGTCAATCCGGGAACGTGAGTTGCAGACAACATCAGGCCTCTTTCCAAGGCCCACGACCACATCTCCAGGGCCAAGGCTGCCAGATCCGGCGACCTTGTTCCCCCCATGTGATTCACATATGCAACGGCTGTTGTGTTGTCCAGCCTTAGCAGAACATGCTGAGTATCCGCGCTCACAAAGCTTCTTAGCGCCAGGAAGGCCGCTTTCAACTCTAGCCAATTGATGTGCATGCGCGCTTCTGTCTGTGACCAGCGCCCGCCTGTCTCCTGACCATTGCAATGCGCGCCCCATCCCTCCAGTGAGGCATCTGTGCAAATTGTCAGGTCTGACGGAACAAAGACTCGGCGACCGTTTACTTCGCGCACATGACTGATCCACCACTGTAGATCTTTTACTGCATCTGGGGTTAGACTGACTGAAGAGTCGAATTTTCCCGGCTTCTTTATGCCGAAATTGAGAAGCTGTTGCAGAGCCCGGAAATGTAAGGGCCCGGGAAGAATGGCTTGCTTGGTGGACTCTAACAGCCCCACCACGCTGGCTAGCTGCCTGGTTCCTATCACCTCCTGTTCTAGAAGTGATTGGCAAGAACTCACTACCTTGTCTAACTTGTCTTCTGGTAGGTAAATTGTCAAAGTACGAGAATCGAGAACAAGGCCTAGGAAGGTCGCTACCTGAGACGGTATCAACTGCGACTTTTCCAGGTTGAGAACAAAACCGAGTTGCTCTAGAAGCTCTCTGGCTATAGCAATGTGCTCTAAGCACTGTTCCCTCGACCTTGCAATGATCAGTAAGTCGTCTAGGAAAATTACTATTAACAATCCTTGTCTCCTTAGAATGGCCACAATCGGCCGCAAAACCTTGGTAAATACCCTCGGCGCCGACGTCAGACCGAAGGGAAGACACTGAAATTCCCAAAGAACTCCTCTCCACGAAAAACGAAGGAATTTTCGATCGCTCTGAGCTATTGGGATGGTAAAGTACGCATCCTTTAGATCTATAGTTGCTAGAAAATCTCCTTTTTTCCACAACTCTTTGACTAGGTTTATCCCTTCGAACTTGCAAGTACGTTTCAGAACAAACTTGTTTAAAGACTTTAGGTTTATAACCGGTCTCCAGCCTCCCCGAGCTTTCGGGACTAGGAAAATCGTAGAAACATATTGGCCCTCGCAGGGCTCCACCTGGACCACTGCACCTTTCTCCAACATACTGTGCACTTCCTCGTCTACAACCTTTGCTCTGTCCTCCCCAGATATATTTGTGACCGGCTGAACGAACTGAACTGGAGTGGACTCCCATTCTATACGGTAACCCCGAACTGTTTGCAAAAGCCATCTGTCTGTTGAAATCCTTTCCCAGTTTTTCATGAAAAAAGCTGTTCGCCCTGCGTGCTGAACCGGAGAACAGAGCAGAGTCTGATGACGAGGAAGAGCTACTGTTTGTTTGGGCCTTTTGTGCCCTGCGCTGAACGAAACCCCGAGGTTTTCTTACCCCCGGCATTTGACCATGGTCTAGCATTGTTGTAGTTGTTGTTGTTGTTATAGTAGGGACGAAAATTGTAACCCTTTGAGTTTGAGGAGTACTTGTTGTAGTTATAGTTAAACTTCGAGCGGTTGGACTGAAACCTGTCCCTAGCCCTAGAAGTACTCGAAGGGGCTGGCTTATAAGCCTTACTCAAGGTGCGTCTAGCCTGATCGGCTGTATTAACCTTCTCCAAAAAGGTGTCTCCAAACAAGTATTTGGAAGAACCAGTGGGCAAGTCGGTCTTGAAAACATGCTTCATATCCTGTTTCATGTCCCTGCCGCACAATTCCCTTCTGTACTGAGTCATAGTAGAGGAAGCTGAACCCAAAAAGACCAAGGACGATTCTATCGCTTTACACACAGCATTTGGGTTCAGGGGATGGTCCGAACCCTTAACTGCCGCTAAAAGCTCCACCAGAGGGTTAGCAGCCATGAGCATCTTATCCCGACAATCACTAAAATTCTTATCCGTGTTGACGGTGTCGTTCTTAATCATATTCGCCACTACTGGGTCTAGAATGGGTGCCCGAAGCGCTAACTCCACGCTAGGTGGAGTTGGAAAAGCTTCCTTCCTCTCCTTGAACTCCGCATACGTTAATTTATGAGTAAAGACCTCGGTCAAAAATGTAGCGACTTGCTCGGGAAGTTCAGATTCTTTCCCTTTCTTATCGTAAGGATTATCGAATGACAAGGAGTTACTAGTACCTTCATCAGACTCTTCAGAGTCCGAAATGGTGATTTCCCCCTCCTCCGAACACTCTTCCACTTCCGAACCTGGATGCTTGCGCCCGGAACCGACTACGCCGGCTCGGCTGGTCGACGCTACCGCCCCGTCAACGTCCCGAGGTTGGCGGGATGAACTGGACGCCTGAGGAAGTCCCAGGCTGGAACTGACCCACTGAAGAAAAGAGGCAGCGTCGAATCCAGGCGGGAAGGGTGTTCCTGGTGGAGGTGGGGGTGGAGGAGACTTTTCCCGACCAAGCTTCGGCATGGTCGGGGAGCCCAACTCCTCCGAGCCCGGAGGAATTTTTGGGGCCGGGGCAGCTCCGCGCCGTCTCCTTCCTTGGCCGATTTTCCCAGTGCCAACGCCGAAGGGGCATTTCGCTCCACTAGCGGCGGAATGAGGTTGGGGTTCTTCTCTTTTCCCTCCGAACCTCCAGCTGTAGGAGCGGGGACTTTTCGTTCACCCGACTCCTCTTCCTCCTGTCCGGAGGCAAGTACAGGCACGCCTGTCTTTTCCACGGCAAGGAATTTTGCCTGCCTAGCGTTGGGAAACTGACCACTTCTCTTGCCATTCCGACCTGTCTGGTCCTCCGAAAGGCTACCTGAATCGCCCCCGTGGGCAGAAGACTTCGTTTTATCCTTCTTTTTGGGCATAACGCCGAAAGAAAATCCGAAAAAATAAGGAGTAGGGAAACAACGTGCACCCCTTGGCGTTCGCACAAGGAAAATGGCGGCGAACATAGTCATTACGTCATGATATCCCGTGATGCTTTGCGATTAAAGCTTTGTACACGTGCGCCACCTAGCGATAAGCATAGGAAATACTGCATAAGGTAAACGATATACCCAAATAGGGAGTGTGCAGGTATAATTAAAGATTTTGAATGAAAGTTCAATCATGACAGAGGTAGATTCTGTCTTTTCGCCACATTTGATTCACTCCTGACATCATCACACTTCCGACTTCCAGAGTCAGCGAGTGGATCACTCATCTGACAAAGGTTGACGGGATTGACCAAAAATTTATGGTGGGTTTCTTTCTTGTGTTGGAACAAAGCTTAACTTTGGAACTAAAAATTAAATGACTATTTACCTTGGAAAGACAGTGAAAGAAATGGCAGTTTCTCCCAGGTTCTGGTCTAGTAGTGACAGCAGCTCTTCACGCCTGAAACATACAACAGTAAATACAACAACAACACAGGAACATTAGATTAATAATAAAACATCACTTCTATCCTAGTATCAGACATCTTTTTATTCACTGATGACAGTGGCTTACTGTTACTTTTTACTGCTACTAAATTGGAAAACAAACAACAAAGAGAACAGAGGATGGGGCATTAAAAAATATACTTACAACCTATCATCTAAACACATATACATCAATAATTTTGATGATTAATGTTTCTATATTCTAAATTTCCTGAAAAATCACCTTATCATATGAAATATTCAATAAGCTTTACTATTTTCTTACTAAAACACAATGTGCGTATCTTTATAATTGCTAGAAGAGTCTTTTTATAAGTTGAATGTGGAAAAGAGTGTATTTACTCACCTTAACCTCATGTTGGACTCGACCATGTTGAAGTGCCCCATGAGCCCTCCGTACGGCTTCCCTGGTGTTCCTTCTATCATGTAGCTGGCGTACTCTGGCCTCCAGGTGGTGGGGGGGTCACTGTGCATGGGGCAATCAACTTCTGGTTAAACTTCAACATGCTACTAGTAAGGTGGCCATTTGGCACCTCATCTATGTATGTATTGGATATGGCGTAGGTAACAGAGGGAAGTTTGTTGCTTTGAACTATCAGTTACATGTATATGGCTCAAGTTCATGCACAACATTTGAAAACAATGTGCAAACGGAAAATTACATTGTACTTTGTACATGTAAGACTATAAAACTCATCAATAAGAGTAGTATGCATTTAGCTACTTCTCTAATTTGAACATAACTGTTAACACATCTTACTGGTGAAAAAGATCATGGGTGTAACTTTACTTCTGGATATAGAAGGGAAAAGTCTTGGCCTTGTTTCTCGCAAGGGATGAAGAGGACAAGTAAGTAAGTAAGTATACTTTACTTTGGACTTTCTTGCTCCCGCTTCTCCAGTATTTCCAGAACTTCGTTTCCCCTCAGATTCAGGCGGGCCGTCTTGTTGTCTTCATCCATAACAACCAGCATGTACTCCACCTAGCAACGAGACATAACAGGGTGGAAGTTAGAGAAAGAAAAATGCTACAATCGATCAATAAATCAATCAATCAATCAATCTTGGTTGTCTTCATCCATAACAACCAACATGTACTCTACCTAACAACCAAACACAGGGTGGAAGTTAGAGCAAGAAAAATGCTACAATCAATCAATTACTCAATCAATCAATCAATCAGTTAATCAATCAGTCAATCAATCAATTAATTGATTCTGTTTATCAAAGGAAAACATATTGTTTTTGCTACGTTTCCTCCTCTTCTTCTTCTCTAAACAGTGACCCCTGACCTGACTGAACCAGACTGTCTCTCATCATGGTAACTGGTGTTGGGTTACATCATGTTGCAATTTTATAGCAGGAGGGATTTAGACTCCTGTCACCATATGTATGACTGTGTTTGTGTAAGAATTAACAGAGCAGACCATATGCGAAGGTAAATATTATGCATATAATTGCTTTGCAAATGTCACTTTTCTAGTTATACTGTTAAATCAGAAACAAAGGCCCTCTTCCCACTAGGATAAAATTGTCTGGATCAAGCTGAATAGATTGGCTTTGATTTGGCTTCAATCCAGATAATTTTATCCTTGGCTAGTTGCCATTAAAAAACTTAAACCTTTTAAAGCTGTATTATAAACAATATTAATGTCAACACATCTTTTGACTCAAAACTCATAAAATCGATATCATTACCTCTCTTTTACAATACTGTAGATCATAAAATACTTGTGATGGTCTTATTTTGTGTTAGGAGGGTAAGAGTCCAGGTTTGTATTATGCTTTTAAACAATTCTAGTACTTAGTACATGACAGTAGTCATACTAGTAAGACATATTTGTGATGGTGTAACAGTGCGGGGTTTATAGGCACTACCAACTGACCCGGCCAATGGGTCTAGACCTTTTCGCCAATTTGGTAGGAGCATCAGGTTATGAGCTGGTGCCTTGGTTTGGCGTGGGTTTGATCCCCGGCCCGGGACAAGGAGTGTCTTTCTGTTTCTACTCTCCTAATTCTTACAGTGTTATGAATTCTTCTTGGACAGATTAGCACGAAAATGAAACAACTACAACTGTTTCACAGTTTACAGTACACACATGGCATGCTTAACCATACTTAACACGCTTAACCACAATTAGGGGGAGGGGCACTTGTTTTCACACTGATGTTTACACAACACAGACTACAACTGCCTAACCCTAGCCTGAGGTCACTCCTGTTTATATCTATTTGTTCAACAAATTACCATAAAATTGTAAACTTTTACAAGTCTTTTTCTGATTTATTTTTTCACTGTTTGATGAATAACCTATGGTATTAGTAAAGCAAATTTACTAAATTTAGACTTTTCATGCTATTTTGAAACCATCAAACTTAAGCAGGTTTACAGTATTTTGCCTTCTCATGCCACTAATAACATGTTAAGGCCTAGGGAAAAAAATGTTGTGTTTCCTGTTTCAGTCCTGAAAAAAAGTAGGGTCAGTAGGCAGGGATTTAATAGTAATTTTTCAGTGATATATTATAGGGGTCCAACTTATACAATACAGTTCAACGAACTAAAACAAAGCATGAGTTGTTAGAAAACATGATGATTTTATTTTGCCTTTCAACGTCTGCTTGGAGATTAGGTTTCAAACCCTGAATGACAGATTGAGTATGAATGGATTTTGAGTGACACCAGCGAGGGCTCCATTACACAACAAGGGAATGTGATGCCAGCATGGTAAATGGATGGTTGTGGTAGGGTTGAGATCAGAGAACAAACAGATCAGAGGGACATTGAGACTCCGGCTATGTCACGGTCTGGTGGTGGACTAAAGCGCCCGTCACACATTCAGAAGTTCAAACCTTTCCCTAACCACCAACCAAACAAGGCTTAAGTTCAGGAGCAGTCTGACTAGATTTAGAACGTTCTTCTTTCGTCCAAAATTTCTTTATGAATAGAATCAAATTTGAGTTAAATTTGAGCCAAACTTGACAGACAGTGCTGGTGGACTAAAGCCCCAGTGACACACATTCAAAACCTACCGACTAACCAAGGACTATAAGCTTTAAGTTCAGGAGCATTCTAACTAGACTTAGAATTCGTCAAACTTTCTATACAGTAGTAAATAGAATCGAATTTGAGTTAAATTTGAGCCAAATTTGACAAACACTGCTGACATACTCCAGAACACCAGCCAACCATGGCTGAACCATGATGCAATCACATTGAAACATTTTGAATATTACGTAACAGCCCAACAGTCAAAGTCGACATCCGCAAACACCAGCTAACCTTGCTCCTGACCTACTCCTTACTTATAATTGTAGTTGCTGGACCGGTTCCAGACTTGTAAAATTGTTTAGATTCCAAGTCCAAAAAAAACCTTAAAGTCAAGAACCAATTCCAGCTGCAGACTTAGTAAAACAAACAAGTCACATACCCCTATTCTTTCCAAAACAGCAAAAACGCTCCATAGATTGCAAAATCTGTGCATACAACATTGCAAGGTTGCCAACATGCAATTTTGTATGTGCCATGGGTTTAGGTCCAGACTTATAACTACGAGTCCGGAACTGAACCTAAACCTCTGGACTTAAATGCAGTCCTAAACCTATTTTTTAATGTGGGTTTAGGTACACAGCACTACTCCTAACCATGGTTGGGGGGAGTTTGGTAGTGTTCTGGAGATCTTAAGTGTGACAGGGGCTTTAGTGGACAAAGACGTTTTTGGAGACAAAAAATACAACACAATCAGAGCATGGATAGTTTACAGTCAAGCAGAAACATACACAATGGATTGAAAATAAAAGAAGGGAGAAACACACAGAAACTGGCAAAACTTCCTGATGAACAGAGTGTATTTCTGAGATGTACGTGACTGTATTTCAAGCATGTTATGCAAGTGAAACACTTCTGTAGTACAGATTCTTGTCACGAACTTGTAATACAAACACATATTTTATTTGCTGAGTCATGGTTATATGGCATACTAGAGGTCGCCTCGAAAACTGTAAAAATAAGGCCACTGCAAACATTATCAAATTTACAGTACATACAAAGAGGTGTTTGTTCATAGTCTGCAACATTCCTGCAAATCATTGGATGTGATTTGTAACGTAATTTAAGTGTAAATTATGTCCACCATTTTTGCAGTGGCCTGCTCTCCAGAGAGCACTTAGTATTAGTCAAGGCAAATTTAGAAAACATTTTGATGGTGAATTTTAATATTTTGTGAAACTGAAATTTGAACTGTTTTTTTTCTTTTGTTTCTAGATTTTGGCTAAAATGATCCAACAAATAAAGTGTAGCAATGCATCGTGACTGTTGCAAGGACCCGCCCACCTGTTTGCTTGTGGACAAATGTTTCACTTGATTTTCTGAAGACAAAATTGCTGAACTCAAAATGTGTTACATGGCGTTTCAGAATTCAGAAGATGTTAGATCGAAAAATTATATATTGTCGATCAAAAAAACAAGGCTAGACTCAGCAGATTTTTGCTAGGGTCAGTGGGGAAAAGTGGAAACACAACTTTTTTTTCCTAGGCCTGGCGTGGTCGGGGGGTAATTATGTGTTCACAATGTTGAAAGTGATTTAGGATATAGTCACGAGACTAATTATTTCTTCTTGTTCCAATTTCGTGCGAAACCTCGATTGGCTTAAGACTATCAACCCAGATTGAGGGGGGAGGTGCTTATAGTAATTAGTTTTGTAACATGTGTTGTCTGTTCAAGAGGACCAACTCTAGCCTGGCCTCCTGTGCAGGCCTACGGGCGAGCGACTGGGAGGGTTTATACTGCGTTTTGTAGAATTTCAAAATCTTACAAATCAAGTACTACAACAAAAAAGATTTTACCGGTATTATTTTTCTGACATTTAGATGCCAAGAATATCCTGTATGGCTACAAACATATTTAGGTGCACCAGTGCACCCACAGAAAAAAATTGAATGCACAGCTCCAAACTTGGGTGCACTAAGGTGCACATGCACCCAGTATTTCAAGACCTGTTAAGTCATCGAAGATATTTCTAAATTTTATATCTTGTCCACGCAATGAAATAATAGGTAAGCTACCTTGTACCTACTACATGTACGAGAAATTTTTTTCAATCTAATGATCTCCTAACCTACATTTTCCAAACAATTAAGCATTTCACTACATACATGTGTAAAAACAAGCATGACATAGCAGAAATATGTTGCATGTGTAACGTTAAAATAGAATACCTGTGAAAGGAAATTTTTCACCTTTCAAAGCAACATCAATGTTGATTCAATAACATTTGAATTAAACATAAAATTTGTCTAGGGAAATCTTTTTGTTACCGTTTCTTGTCAAGTGGTTACTAGGGTATTTTTACAGGTGATTGAGAACAACATTTGGCCATGTGTGACATTGCCTTTAACTACAACTAATCTAGAATGATCTAGAAAGCAGATACGTACATGTAGCTTAGAGTAGACCTACATTTGCTTCTGTCTTTTAGTGTTTTTCTTTTCAAAATCATGTAGTTTTTGGGCAGAACTCAACTTGGAGTAAGAACTTTAAGGTACAAAATCAAGACAACTCCCCTTTTTAGTTTTAACGTTACATACAGCGTTTTCTAAGAAAAGACTGGCGTAGAAAAAACACGTACCACCGGAAGGACTTCCGTTTTAGTTCTAAGACGAAGCCAGAGTACAAGGAAGTCTAAGGAAGCCCAAAGCAGTATCTTAGCCTCTACCAGGCACCGCGGATCGCTGGAAAAATAGTAGAAATTGGCCGAAATAAAGGTATATAGTATACCAGAGAAGATCCCGGGCCATAGAATACCCCCGTTTGTCACAAATTGGATCTTCTATGGCCCGGGATATTCTCCGGTATACTATGGTTTATTTCGGTCAATTTCTACTCCAAGTGTCTTACGGAAGTTTCTTACCTCGTCTCCCCATTTCAAGACGTCTCCATGTCGATCCTTCAGTCGCCGGTAGATGTTTATAAGTTGTTGTATGCCGTGTTTTCGGACATGGTCGGCGAATTTCTTCGTTTCTTCCCAACTTAGGGGAGATCCCAAAGACAACAAACCCATCTTAAGAAGGTGTCCTTTCTCTCCTTGGTGCCCCAGAAGTTGTCTTGCCGCTCTTAAGGGTGGCAGGCCGTCATTTGGAAGAATTGAAGCATGTCTTAAGACAATATGATGTCAACACGCGCCATTATTAGGGCAAAGGTCATACACTCCCGAGCGCATGCGCACGAGGTATCCACAGCATCGGAACGCGAGGAAGTCATTTCTTAGTAACCAAGCAGATGCGGGGTTTGGGTTTTTAAACCCTTTTTTGGTGCATTTTGTACGTGTTTGAAATGGATTTTGACGTTTTCTACCCATTAGAAAGATGTAAAATACCCCGAAAAAGATGACGTCGAGAAAAAGAGGTTATTTACATGTGCTTTTTTAGACAACTATTCAATAATGACTCAGCGATTTGTACTACTATAATTAATCAAATACTGTCAAAACAGTTCTCGTGGCTTCTAGAAGAGAACACAAATATGATGCAAACTAAAAAAAAAAAACTTTAAGCCACTGATGTTTATTTTATAATGGTCAACCTTACAAACCACAGTTATGTTCAGTTTATTCTTTAATACTCAAACACATTCATATATAACTGTTATATATAATTGCCGATGGCTGCTCTGTCACTTAATGCTACATAATGTAACCCAACACCACAGGGTGTCTTCTACAGCGTCAGTTACCATGGTGACAGCCGTTTAGTCAAGGCCATTGACCTTATTTGTTTGGAGAAGCGGAAATCGAGCAGAAACAATTTTTTTTCCTTTCACAAAGCCAAAGGTGATCATATAATAAACGGATAACTCAATGTTTCTAAGGCTAAACACAAATAAGATGCAATTCTATTTCTTTTAAATTAAAAAAAAACTGACTCAGAGGTAAAAACCATTTGCAGACATCACATTCAATATGGGAATGTAATAATGTAACAAATTACGTGAATAGATATATAAAACTGAATCTAAATTCAAAATCACAATCATTAAACCAAATCAACAGTTACAATACATGAGTCATTGGCATCAGGCTATAGTAAAAGTACATTTCTGATTTCTAAGCTCAAATTTTCATCAGTTATTCATAAATTTATGGCACTCTGCCATCCTATTGTTGTCATAGTCTTATGAGACTGACTGACTGAGACATTTCTGTTGAAATAGAAAAAGAAAAATAAATACTATGAATACAAACACAGCCTTTCTGGTCACCAAACTACAAGAGATAATGACACTTAAACTGTTCTCCAACTCAAGAAAAATGACTCACCATGAATTTACTACTAAATTAAAAACTACTAAACATTTTGGGACTTCATGCAAATGTTATGTCCAAATGAGTCATTGGGACAAACTTTTCGATCTTACATCCAAATTTCATCCAAGGGTCTTCTGAAGTTTTGAGACAATTTTCTGCAGTGGCGGTGAGACCTCAGTCTGTCGTCAAGCTGGAGGAAGCCATGCTGCAAGAATTGAAGAAATTTACGACATGAATGTCTGCGACACGATTTGTTTCTTTGTAAGGTCATGTTGATTTGATTATATGGATGACATCTGCGCGCGCATGTCATCCCCCCCTCCAAAAAAAACGTTTTCAACCATACTGGAAATCGTACATCCGTGAATAGTTTCATCAGGTTGGTAAGACACTGAGTAAAGAGGCTGTTTTTACACAACCAAATTTTTTTTTATTCAGCCGACGTTTCGGTGACCGTCTGTCACCTTCCTCGGGGCAATTCTGACTGGATCACTTGTACATTTGTGATCTGTGATCAAAGAAGCCACGTGACAAGCTTCACTGGGTCATTCTACTGAGGAAGACCAGAGTGACTGGTCGAAAGCTCTAGGTGAGAGAATTTTTTGTTTTGGAACAAAAGCTTTAACTTTAAACATTTGTGATATGTGTTTGCATCTGTAGCTAGCAGCGACACCTGTGCTGCAGTGCAATGTGAACCAGTCAGAATTGCCTGAGGAAGCACAGACGGTCACCGAAACGTCGGCTGAATAAAAGACCTGCTTGTTTAAAGCGTCTCTTTACTCAAATAGAATTTATTGTATGAATTACCTGGGTTGTGCTGGCAGAAGAAGGGTTGTTTCGCGTCGCAATGGACGCTCCGCCACTTTCCATCTGGGTAGTCAGCAATGACGCAGAAATGCCTCCTGTTAGGTTGTCCAGGGCCCCAGGCATTGTAGCCCCTATCCCCAAGCACAGCCCCATCCGCATATATATACCTAGGCCTTTCATATCCATTGTGATAGTGCAGGCCGATCCAGTAAGAATGAGTTGTGACCTTATCTTTTTCGACGCCCAAAATTTTAAACAAGCCTGATAAGGTTTTTTTGGCATATTCGTCTCGGGGCATGGCCAGGATACCACAGCCTCCACTATCTTTCCGACAGGTCTCGACTGCTTCGCTGAAGGTTTTGGGTGTGGTGAAGAGCTTGTAACACTTTACACGCCACTGTACATAACCATCAGATGGACAAGTCACTGGACAAAACGAAACAAACAAACAAATAAGCGTGTTAGTATGTGAGTGAGTATTGTGGGGTCGTGTGGCGTAGCGGCAGAGTGCGCGACTCGGAACTAAGAGTCCTGGGTTCGAGTCCTGACATGCCACCGATCTTGTGCCCTTGGGAAAGGCACTTTACACGACTTTCCTCACTTAGCTCACCACGTCTGGTGATTACATGTTGGAATAAATAAAAAAAAAGTATGTGAGTGATTTTTCTAGTCGTTAGATATTCATGTCTTTAAGATGAAGCAAATGCATAATGTTTACCTTCACATGGTCTAGCCGTACAAAGTACTACCCTGTCTATTCTTTCTCAAACACATCCAATACTACAGGGTGTCTGCTACAACACTGGTTACCATGGTGACAGACGTCCTGTCCAGGTCATTAACCTTATGCGTTTTTGGAACGGAAGAGGAAACTGAGAATATGTTTTCCTTCTGAGAATGGGAAAAAAGTCTTGATCTAAAGGGATGTGTAATTACCCCCTTTTCTGGATGTCTGGATGATAGGCCCAGGGCAAGCCTGCCCTATGGAGCCCTTTTCACCAGGTGGGCCAGGGGGCCCAACAGAGCAAGAGCCAGCTAGCCCCATGGCCCCCTTTTTACCAGGAGGGCCAGGAGGCCCGATAGGCCCAGGCCAAGCGGGCCCTATGGGCCCCTTTTCTCCAGGAGGACCAGCGGGCCCCCTGGCCCCTTTTCACCAGGTGGGCCAGGAGGTCCAACAGACCAAGGACCAGGTGGCCCTATGGGCCCCTCTTCTCCTGGAGGGCCAGCGGGCCCCGTGGCTCCCTTTTCTCCTGAAGGCCCCACGGACCCCTTTTTTCCCGGAGGGCCAGTCGGCCCCATAGGCCCCTTTTTACCAGGAGGGCCAGGAGGCCCGATAGGCCCAGGGCCAGCTGGCTCTATCGGCCCCATATTTGCTTGGGGTCCACGAGGCCCGACAGACACAGGCCCGACTGGCCCCCTGGCCCCCTTTTCTCCTGGAGGGCCGGCTGGCCCCGTGGTTCCCTTTTCACCGGGAGGGCCAATAGAGCAAGGGCAAGCGGGCCCTTTCGGTCCCATATTTGCTGGAGGTCCGGGAGGACCAGCCGGCCCTATTGGTCCCATTTCCCCTGGAGGGCCCCGAAGTCCATTCGATCCTGAAAGATATAAAAGAATAGTTTTATTTTCATGACAAAGATTCCAGGAGCTCATAGAATTTTACCACGAAACATTAGTAATGAATATAATCATAGCAAAGTACAAGTTATACAAAATAAATGATCCTGAAATGATTGTTACATTATTTTACTTACGGATTAGCTCAGCTAGACGCAGTTCAGTCTTCCCAGTCTTACTGTTCAGCTTGAAAATCTCTTCATAGTTCACGGTGCTTACAACTGTTTATAAAAGAACAGCTCGCACTAAGTTTATAAGCACATAAGAAAGACATCGCCCTCGCATGGCATGCTCCAGCGTCCGCCATGAGAGACATGCTGGTACTGGAGTGACTTAATCTGCAGATTATATATGATTTTTATTGAATTTGATCACATGAAGATCTAGTAGCAGACCATCCATCTTTTATAAAAACATTAGGCCCAAATCTCTTGGTAGTAGATATGGTGGGTGGTGTACGTATATGATACGCCACCAAAAAATTCTACCACCTACAATATCCAGGACAAAAACCAATGCACTACCAATTTGAATCACCAGGAGGCGCAAATGTCACATTGACCTTTGTCTTTACAAGACCTACCCAAGACCTACCCAAGACCTACCACCAGATATCATAACTAGCTACAAAGTCCTTCTTAACTTAATTCAATCACAAACATGTGGAAACACAGACAAAAAATACCTCCGTTTTCCATTGAGGCAATAAAACACATTCTCTCCATAAGGCCACAGCAAGTAAATTTTATGGTTGACATCCTCCGCAGACTTCAAATCTAATGCGAGCGGCCGGAACAAAACAAGGTTCCTACATTTAAAATTTTGACTCAAGCATTGTACAAATGGTTTTGATTCAGAACATCACATATACACAGCCAACATCACATATGACTGCATTAAAGTAAGAAACAAAACATTAAATCAGAGTCTTTTCTTGTCTCCTCTCTTCATAGTTATCTGCCATCCACCTTCCGACATAACAACAGACATCTTTGCCCATTTTCGGCATGTTGACCACTGTCAGAGGGCAACAAAATTTCTTTCTTTTTTTCAAAATCAGGTGAAAATTGATGCCCGCGCTGATGTCATCCATAAAAATTACTTGCTGTGGCCTAAAGTGATAACTAACCTGCTAAATATGGCAGCATAATGGCATTGACCACGACAAACACGACGATGGTGATTTGCCACATCTTCTTGCACAGGCCCCAACATTTCTTCCACATGTTGTTAGCTTCTTCATCGTAAGTCGCATCTAAGAAACACGTTTGAGTTAACCCTAATTGGGCCAGGGGGATGTCTATCTGGTCCTGTCCTTGGTGCTAGATCTACTATCACCGTCTATCTAGTCCTGTCTTTGGGACTAAAAGTCTAAAGGATTACAGGGAAATACATCTATAGAAGCGACACCTGTGCTGCAATGCAATGTGAACCAGTCATAATTGAAAAGACTTGGTTGTGTAAAAGGAGTTTCATTACTTAGTGTCTTACCAACCTAATGAAACTATTCACGGATATCTATCTGGTTCTGTCCTTGGTGTTGGAAGGTCTATGCGTAGCGCCAGCGACAAAAAGACCCCATAGTCTATCTGGCCCCGTCCTTGTACTAAAGAGTATATCTGGTCCTGTCGTTGGTAACAGATGGTCTACCTGGTCCTGTCCTTGGCACCTAAATGTCTATCTGGTCCTGTCCCTGGTACTTAAAAGTCTATCTGATCTTGTCCTTGGTACTAAAAGTCTATCTGATCCTTTCCTTGGTACTAAAAGTCTGCCTTGTCTTGTCCTTGGTACTAAAATGTCTATCTGGTCCTGTCCTTGGTACTAAAATGTCTATCTGGCCCTGTCCTTGGTACTAAAATGTCTATCTGGCCCTGTCCTTGGTACTAAAATGTCTATCTGGCCCTGTCCTTGGTGCTAAAAAGTCCTGTCATTTGTCTATCTGGTCCTGTCCTTTGCACTACAAAGTTCTGTCCTTTGTACTAAAAAGTCTATCTGGTCCTGTCCTTGGTACTGAAAAGTCTATCTGGTACTATCCTTGGTACTAAAAGTCTATCTCGTCCTGTCCTTGGTACTGAAAAGTCTATCTTGTCCTGTCCTTGTACTAAAAAGTTTATCTGGTCCTGTCCTTGGTACTGAAATGTCTATCTAGTCCTGTCCTTGGTACTAAAAGTCTATCTGGTCCTTTCCTTGGTGCTAAAAGGTCTATCTGGTCCTTACCTTTGTGCTAAAAGGTCTATCTAGTCCTGTCCTTGGTACAAAAAGTCTATCTGGTCCTGTCCTTGGTACTAAAAGTCTATCTGGTCCTGTATATTGAATGGTTTATTGTGCGAATACAAACTCATCGCAGCTTATGAGCTGAATTGCGAGTTCATGTACATATAAAAATTTCACAAGTTGACATAAACAATCGCTCTAAAAGTTTACAAACTGCGAACAGGTGACAATACATATTTAAAAGATGGAATACATATTTAAAAGACGCAATGCATATATAAAAAGGTACGATTACATATTTGAAAGATACAAATTAATTATCAAAGATACCAATTAATAATCTAAATGCCACAATTTTCTAAACTAATGTTTAGGTCTATCTAGTCCTGTCCTTGAAAAAAGTCTATCTGGCCCTGTCTTTGGTACTAAAA
>NW_017803898.1:1405821-1419335 GCF_001625305.1 Branchiostoma belcheri | reverse complement strand
TGATCCTTTCCTTGGTACTAAAAGTCTGCCTTGTCTTGTCCTTGGTACTGAAATGTCTATCTAGTCCTGTCCTTGGTACTAAAAGTCTATCTGGTCCTTTCCTTGGTGCTAAAAGGTCTATCTGGTCCTTACCTTTGTGCTAAAAGGTCTATCTAGTCCTGTCCTTGGTACAAAAAGTCTATCTGGTCCTGTCTTTGGTACTAAAAAAAGTCTACCTGGTCCTTCGCTTGGTACTAAAAGTCTATCTAATCCTATCCTTGGTACTAAAAGTCTATCTGGCCCTGCCCTTGGTACTAAAATGTCTATCTGGCCCTGTCCTTGGTACTAAAATGTCTATCTGGCCCTGTCCTTGGTACTAAAATGTCTATCTGGCCCTGTCCTTGGTGCTAAAAAGTCCTGTCATTTGTCTATCTGGTCCTGTCCTTTGCACTACAAAGTTCTGTCCTTTGTACTAAAAAGTCTATCTGGTCCTGTCCTTGGTACTGAAAAGTCTATCTGGTACTATCCTTGGTACTAAAAGTCTATCTCGTCCTGTCCTTGGTACTGAAAAGTCTATCTTGTCCTGTCCTTGTACTAAAAAGTTTATCTGGTCCTGTCCTTGGTACTGAAATGTCTATCTAGTCCTGCCCTTGGTACTAAAAGTCTATCTGGTCCTTTCCTTGGTGCTAAAAGGTCTATCTGGTCCTTACCTTTGTGCTAAAAGGTCTATCTAGTCCTGTCCTTGGTACAAAAAGTCTATCTGGTCCTGTCCTTGGTACTAAAAGTCTATCTGGTCCTGTATATTGAATGGTTTATTGTGCGAATACAAACTCATCGCAGCTTATGAGCTGAATTGCGAGTTCATGTACATATAAAAATTTCACAAGTTGACATAAACAATCGCTCTAAAAGTTTACAAACTGCGAACAGGTGACAATACATATTTAAAAGATGGAATACATATTTAAAAGACGCAATGCATATATAAAAAGGTACGATTACATATTTGAAAGATACAAATTAATTATCAAAGATACCAATTAATAATCTAAATGCCACAATTTTCTAAACTAATGTTTAGGTCTATCTAGTCCTGTCCTTGAAAAAAGTCTATCTGGCCCTGTCTTTGGTACTAAAAAAAGTCTACCTGGTACTAAAAGAGTCTACCTTGGTACTAAAAGACCTGTACTTGGTACTAAAAGTCTACCTGGTCCTGCCCTTGGTACTAAAAGTCTATCTAGTCCTGTCCTTGGTACTAAAAGTCTATGTGATCCTGTCCTAGGTCTATACGTAGCGTTAGCGACGAAAATAACCTTTAGTAGTAAAGCCTTACCTGCTCTGGAGGCGTACAAAGTGTTGGGTATATTCGCACCGGCGTCCGCAAGTGACCTCCAATCTGTCTGCTCCGGCTGCGTGGGTGTAGTACCTAAATAAACATATTACAATAGTTAACTACGTGTATATTAATAATCATATCCATCATGTCTTAACTACCTTAACTATGAAAAAAAAAATTAACGGCTCTCAGTGGCCAATGTGCAGATGTTGTCACATCGGCGCACCAAATCCGTAAGGTGTTTTTGGCACACAGACAGACAGATTAGCCTAAGAGGCTCGGTGGGCGTCACTCCACCGTACATGGTGGGGAAGTCGTGTAAAGTGCCTTTCCCAAGGGCACAACGTCGGGCCACGGTGAGTATCGAACTCGGGGCCTCTTGGTTCCGAGTCCAACGCTCTAACCGTTGCGCCACCGACGGCCACCTTAACTATGACAAGGTGACTAAAGCAGAAGCCACATTACATAATGATGACACGGATAAAAGGTTCTATGTTACACCATTATTCAACCTCCCCCCCCCCGTGGAAAATCCTTCATTCCTAGCTCATTGAATATTCTGAAATCCCGAAATAAATTTACATATATTTCTGCATCTCGGAACTAAAATAGTGTTTGTTTACAATTTTGAGATTTTTCATTGAATTTACCCCAAAATGAATACAATCAAAAGAGAGCGACAAAAAAAGTTCAAGACACCAAATAAATTCCCCCGACGTCTACTTGGGAAAAAGGGCAACATTTAAACACCGATGTTGATAGGGGCTGTAGCCAACAATATAATGGTGTGCATTGTGTACCAACAAAAAGACTCTATAGTTTTATCTGCACTGTTATACAGAGTGTTGGGTATATTTGCAGCTTATATAATACGCCACCAAAACTGACTGCCATGCATATGTACAATGTCCAGGACAAACACGAAGGGTCTTGCCCTTAGTACTAGAAATAATCTCCAAGCAGATCTTTTGGTGGGGGTAAGACAGTATCAAATTGGCCAGTCTGTAACCATTTCCCCACCCAAAAAAGGGCCAGATGTAAACGCAAACGACCTTCCACCATCAACCTCTGCTTGGAGAGTAACTAGAAAGTCTATATCTAGTCATGGCCGTTAGAATTACGAAGTCTACCTAGTCCTGTCCTTGGTACTAAAAAGGCTTTCTGATCCTGTACTTAGTACTAAAAAGCCTATCTGGTACTGTCATTGGTACTAAAAGTGTAACAGTTTGGTGTGACAATGGTGTGCATTGTGTACCGACAAAAAGACCCCAAAGTCTTACCTCCCCTGCTATACAGAGTGTTGGCTATATTCGCACCGGCGTCCGCAAGTGACCTCCAATCAGTCTGCTCTGGCTGTGTGGGTGTGGCACCTACAGAAACATTACAATAGTTAACAATTCAAAGTAATTTTTAAGACGAAAACACAAAAATGACCAAAAAAGGGTCGTACTAATCGACCCATAATGGGCAGGGAAAATTTCTGATCAAATGCAGGGAGGGTTGAAACTCAAAAAACTGTCAAATTTAAATCATCGTACCTCCTGTAGTTCCAGTCTGGGGCTGCTGCTGCCTGCCGGTCGAGCTCGACATGATGTTCAGGGTTTTGAACAGCAAAACGCGTCCTAAACCAGAAAGCGCGAACTAAACCAGACAAAACACGTCCAACACCGGACAAACCGCGCACTACATCTGTCAAAACGTGCCCTATACCAGACAAGTCGAGCCCTACACCAGACAAAACGCGACGTATACCTAGTCTCCAAAAGGCCTTTCTACGGGAATACGGATCGTAGAATTCGGCAAAAAAGAGAGTAAAATTGGCCAAGGGAGTCCGGCCACGGGGAGGTAGTTTGTTTCCCTCCGCGTGGCCAGTCAAACCTACAAGGCGGTCAAACTCCCCCGGCAAATATTCTCCTATATATAGCCAGCGTAGTTAGTCTGGTAGAGACTAACGTATACCAGACAAAACGCGCCCTAAACAAGACAAAGCGCGACCTACTCCTGAAAAAGCTTGCCCTATACCAAACAAAACGCGAAAAAAGGACAAGACGTTAGTCGATTTACGCCTGCCTCAATACGCAAAGCACCTCTGATTGCTGAAACCAACAGAAAAGGCTGCAAATAATTCGAGCGAGACAAATTATATGAAATTTGATCACTTCGGTGATGCAATACTGAAACATGCTTTTTGATGTATACAATTTCTGAGATCCAATTCTCACTGCTATTTACGCAAAAGCTGTATTGTGTGCATTTATGCATGCAAATGCTGGATATAAACAACATTACAATAGTAAGAATTTAAACTTATCTTGGGATAAAGTCAGTATTTAACACATCCAGTTATTTTTAAATAGGGCCCAGAACTTTCAGAGCTAAGAACCCTAACCAGAAAACCACCTTGCTCTGAATTTATCGATTTTGGGACCGAATTTCTTCGTAATTGTGATGCAAGAGTACGGGTCTAGTCACCTTTGACCTGACACGTACACGTATGCAAATATTAAACCGTATTTTACAACATATCATGATCATTGTTATAAAGTTTGATCTTTTTTGCTTGGTTCCATCCAATACAAAAAGGGGAACTCACCATAAATTTTCAGTTGATTTTTTCAACCCTCTTCAGATGTGTGATCCACTCTCTGACTCTCCGGAAGTCGGAAATAGTCTCCACCAGACTCCTTTTGCAGACTGAATAAATCGTAATCCTTTTGCAGGCCTATTAATACCATTTTTAGACCGATTTCTACGATTATTCAGCCTGCAAAAGGAGTCTGGTGGAGACTATTTCTGACTTCCGGAGAGTCAGAGAGTGGATCATACATCTGACTAGGTCGACGAGATCCACCGAAAACTTATGGCGAGTTCCTCTTTTTGTATTAGATGGAACCAAGATCAAACTTCATAACTATCATCATGGTATGCTGTAAATGACGGTTTAATATTTGCATACGTGTACGTGCCAGGTCAAAGGTGAAAACCTGTACTCTTGCATCACAATTCACAACAAATCACATTGCAAGAAATTCGGTCCCCAAATTGATAAGTTAAGAGCAAGGTGGTCTTGGCGGTTAGGGTTCTTAGCTCTGAAAGTTCTGGGCCCTGTTTAAAAACAAGTAGATGTGCTTAGTATTGACTTTATCCAAAGATAAGTTTAAATTCTTACTATTGTAATGTTGTTTATATCGATCATTTGCATACATAAATGCACACAATACAGCTTTTGCGTAAATAACTCGTAGATTTCTCAGAAAAATCATGCATTAGTCAGAATGTTTCAATATTACGTCGTCGAAGTGATGAAAGTTCATATAATTTGTCTCGCTCGAATTATTTGCAGCCTTTTCTGTTGGTTTCAGTAATCAGAGGTGCTTTGGGTATTGAGTCAGGCGTAAATCGACAAACGTCTTGTCTTTTTTTCGCGTTTTGTTTGGTATAGGGTTCGTCTTGTCTGGTGAAGGGTGTGGCGTATCTTGTGTAGGGCGCATTTTGTAAGGCGTATAGGGCACGTTTTGTCTGATTTAGGGCGTCGTTTTTGTCTGATTTAGGGCGCGTTTTGTCTGATTTAGGGCGCGTTTTGTCTGATTTAGGGCGCGTTTTCGACAAACGTATTTTCTTGTGCAGGGCGCGTTTTGCCTGGTACAGAGGGCATTTTGACTGGTGCGGGGCGCGTTTTGTCTTGTTTAGGTCGCGTTTTGTCTGGTGTAGGGTGCGTTTTTGCCTGGTATAGGACGCGACTTGTCTGGTGTAGAACGCTACTTGTCTGGCGTAGGTCGCGTTTTGTCTTGTTTAGGGCGCGTTTTGTCTGGTGTAGGACGCGTTTTGCTGTTCAGAAACCTGACCAGTAACATCATGCCGAGATCGGCCGAAAGGCGGACAGCAGCAGCAAGCCCAGACTGGAACTACAGGTACGATGATTTAATTTGTTTTATGTTCCAACATTTCATGACTTGGTTACGGCACATTCAAGTTATATCAACTTATCTTATGTCGCCACCAACGCAGAGGACGAATACAGGACAAGGCAATACTAATTTTCACTTGAGTTAGGTAAGGAAAGTCGTGTAAAGTGCCTTTCCCAAGGGCGCAAGATCGGTGGCATGTCAGGACTCGAACCCAGGACCTCTTGGTTCCGACTCGAGCACTCTACACACGACCACACAAAAATCGACACTTTTTTTCAGTTTCTACCCTCTGGATTCACTGTATTGAATAAAGAATTCCTCTTCCATTCTGGGTTGATTTTTGCAACGTTTTTATGTTGTGGTTGTCATTTGTGTGTTTTCGTCTGACCATTTTACATTAAGACGGCGGTCTGGGCTGGTTCATATATATTGTAAATAAAGCTCTTTGCAATATTCATTCAAAAAACTAAAATACCAATAACCTAAGTATCAAAATGTCTAAAAAAAGTCAATTCATCTTGATTTTTCCTTGAACGTATCCCAGATTTTAGGTTGATGCTTAAAATTTCTTTCTTGGAGTTCCGGTTACTATTATCGTGTTGGGTTGCTTACCAAGTTCTATGAATAAATCATAATCATTCATCGTGGGGTAATTTCAACGATGGTTTGGCATAAAACCTTTTATTTTGGTGTCATCATTACGTAATATGTCTTCTGGTCATAGTAATATAGTTAAGATACTCTATGAAATATATTATTGTTAAAATACTTAAATATATTGTAATGTTTCTTTAGGTGCTGCACCTACGCAGTCAGAGCAGACAGATTGGAGGTCACTTGCGGACGCCGGTGCGAACATACCCAACACTCTGTATAACAGGGGAGGTAAGACTTTAGGGTCTTTTTGTCGGTACACAATGCACACCATTGTCACACCAAACTGTTACACTTTTAGTACCAGTGACAGTACCAGATAGAATTTCTAATACTAAGTACAGGACCAGAAAGCCTTTTAGTACCAAGGACATGACTAGATAGACTTCTTAGTTCTGAATGCCATGACTAGATAGACGTTCTAGTACCAAGGGCAAGACCCTTCGTGTTTGTCCTGGACATTGTACATATGCATGGCAGTCAGTTTTGGTGGCGTATTATGTAAGCTGCAAATATACCCAACACTCTGTATAACAGTGCAGATAAAACTATAGTGTCTTTTCGTCGGTACACAATGCACATTATTGTCGGTTACAGCCCCTATCGGTGTTTAAATGTTGCCCCTTTCCCCAAGTAGACTGAAGTGGAAATTTCTTTGGTGTCTTGCAAATTTTTTGTCGCTCTATTTTGATTGTTTGTTCATTTTGGGGTCAATTCAATAAAAAACTCAAAGTTGTAAACAAACACTTTTAATTAGTTTTAAAAGTTTTTTTTAATTACGAGATGCAAAATGAATGGAGATTTATTTCGAGATTTTTTTGTACATGTATATTCAATGAGCTAGGAATTGAAGGATCTCACGGGCTGGGGTAATTTGAACGATGATGTAACATAGAACCTTTTATTTGTGTCATCATTATGTAATGTGGCTTCTGCTTTAGTCACCTTGTCATAGTTAAAGTGGCGGTCGGTGGCGCAACGGTTAGAGCGTTGGACTCGGAACCAAGAGGCCCCGAGTTCGATACTCACCGTGGCCCGACGTTGTGCCCTTGGGAAAGGCACTTTACACGACTTCCTCACCTATACGGTGGAGTGACGCCCACCGACCCTCTTAGGCTAATCTGTCTAACTGTGTGCCAAAAACACACTACGGATTTGGTGCGCCGATGTGACAACATCTGCACATTGGCCACTGAGAGCCGTTAATTTTTTTTCATAGTTAAGGTAGTTAAAATATGATGGATATGATTATTAAAAGACACGTAGTTAACTATTGTAATGTTTATTTAGGTACGACACCCACGCAGCCGGAGCAGACAGATTGGAGGTCACTTGCGGACGCCGGTGCGAATATACCCAACACTTTGTACGCCTCCAGAGCAGGTAAGACTATGGGGTCTTTTCTTCGCTATCGCTTCGCATAGACATTCTAACACCAGGGACAGGACCAGATAGACTTTTTAGCACGAAAGACTGGACCAAATATAATTTTTAGTACGAAGTACTGGACCAGATAGACTGTTACGTACCAATAACATGACCAAGGACATGACCAGATAGACTTTTAGTGCCATTGACAGGACCAGATAGGCCTTCCAATACCAAGGACAGGACAAGATAGAATTTTTAGCACCATCGACAGGGCCATATAGTCTTTTAGTATGAATGACAGGACCAGATAGACCTTTTAGTACTAAGTACTAAGTACAGAACCAGGAAGCCATTTTAGTACCCAGGACCGAACTAGATAATTTAGTACCAAGGACAGGACCAGATAGTATCTTAAGTACCAAGGACAGAACCAGATAGATAAAGGACAGGACTTTTAGGGGCAAAGGACAGGACTAGCACCAAAAAGTTTAGTGGTCCTAGTGCAAGGCGTTCAGACGTTATTGGACATAAAAATTAGTTAACTCAAACGTGCTTCTTCAATCAGACGCGACTTACGATGAAGAAGCTAACAACGTGTGGAAGAAATGCTGTGGCCTGTGCAAGAAGATGTGGCAAATCACCATGGTCGTGTTTGTCGTGGTCAATGCCATTATGCTGCCATATTTAGCAGGTTAGTTATCACTTTATGGATAATGTGTTTTATTGCCTGAATGGAAAACGGAGGTATTTTTTGGCGACGTCTCAGGGAGGAGCCTAATGGTACAGTATTGTGTGCAGTTTCTAAGAATTCTGCCCCGGATGCCCTACTTTCTGTGACCCCGGGGCTCATTCACTATACACTCAGGGGAGGAGTGCACTGTATCTGTCTAGACTTAACAGGTACCAAGGTTTCCTCAAAATCATTAAATGATGGCAATGCCATGCAAACAATAACCCTAACAGCAACCACCGTCGCCATGGCAATGTATGTTTTTATTGCCAGTCTTGTTTGTGTCTGTGTTTTCACATGATTGTGATCAAATTAACTTAAGAAGACCTTTGTAACTAGTTATGATATCTGGTGGTAGGTCTTGGGTAGGTCTTGTAAAGACAAAGGTCAATGTGACATTTGAGCCTCCTGGTAATTCACATTGGTACTGCATTGGTTTTTGTCCTGGACATTGTAGATAGTAGAATTTTTTGGTGCCGTATATATACGTACACCACCCACCATATCTACTAGCAATAGATTTGTTTGGACCTAATGGTTTTATAAAAGATGGATGGTCTGCTACTAGATTTTCATGTGATCAAATTTCAATATAAATCATATATAATCTGCAGATTAAGTCACTCCAGTACCAGCATGTCTCTCATGGCGGACGCTGGAGCATGCCATGCGAGGGCGATGTCTTTCTTATGATGCTTATAAAATTGTACCCGGTTCTTTTTTAACAGTGATAAGCACCATGAACTATGAAGAGATTTTCAAGCTGAACAGGAAGACTGGGAAGACTGAACTGCGTCTAGCTGAGCTAATCCGTAAGTAAAAGAACGTAACAATCATTTCAGGATTATTTATTAAGTCTTTTTTTCCTTTGCTATCAATTGTATCCATTACTAAAATTTGGGGAAATTCTATGAGCTCCTGGAATCTTTGTCATGAAAATAAAATTATTCTTTTACGTCTTTCAGGAGCGAATGGACTTCCGGGCCCTCCGGGAGAAATGGGACCAATAGGGCCGGCTGGCCCTTCAGGAGAAAAGGGGGCCAAGGGGCCAGTTGGGCCCCGCGGACCTCCAGCAAATATGGGACCGAAAGGCCTCGCTTGCCCTTGCTCTATTGGTCCTCCTGGCGAAAAGGGAACCACGGGGCCAGCCGGCCCTCCAGGAGAAAAGGGGGCCAGGGGGCCAGTCGGCCCTGTGTCTGTCGGGCCTCGTGGACCCCAAGCAAATATGGGGCCGATAGAGCCAGCTGGCCCTGGGCCTGTTGGGCCTGGTGTAAAGGGGCCCATGGGGCCATCTGGCCCTCCGGGAGAAAAGGGGTCCGTGGGGCCTTCAGGAGAAAAGGGAGCCACGGGGCCCGCTGGCCCTCCAGGAGAAAAGGGAGCCATGGGGCTAACTGGCTCTTGGTCTGTTGGACCTCCTGGCCCCCCAGGTGAAAAAGGGGCCATGGGGCCCGCTGGCCCTCCTGGAGAAAAGGGGCCCATAGGGCCCGCTTGGCCTGGGCCTATCGGGCCTCCTGGCCCTCCTGGAGAAAAGGGGGCCATGGGGCTAGCTGGCTCTTGCTCTGTTGGGCCCCCTGGCCCACCTGGTGAAAAGGGCCCCATAGGGCAGGCTTGCCCTGGGCCTATCATCCAGACATCCAGAAACGGTAATTACATATACCTTTGGGTCAAGACGTTTTCCCATTCCCAGAAGGAAAACATATTTAGTTTGTTTTTGCTCAGTTTCCTCTTCCGTTCCAAAAACGCATAAGGTTAATGACCTGGACAGGAGGTCTGTCACCATGGTAACCAGTGTTGTAGCAGACACCCTGTAGTATTGGATGATCGATGTTACCATATATACATTAGATGTGTTTGAGTAAGAATAAACAGGGTAGTATTTTGTACGGCTAGAGCATGTGAAGGTCAACATTATGCATTTGCTTCATCTTAAAGACATGAATATATAACGACTAGAAAAATCACTCACATACTAACACGCTTATTTGTTTTTTTTTTTCGTTTTGTCCAGTGACCTGTCCATATGATGGTTATTTTAGATGGCGTGTAAAGTGTTACAAACACTTTACCACACCCAAAAACCTTCAGCGAAGCTATGGAGACCTGTAGCAAAGATACTGGAGGCTCTGGCATCCTGGCCATGCCCCGAGACAAAAATGCCACAAACACCTTAACGATATCATTCTTCTATAAAAATAAAGGCGTCCAAAAAGATAAGGGCACAACTCATTTTTACTGGATCGGCCTGCGCTATATGCGCTATCATAATGGATTAGGAAAGTTTGTGTATTCGGATTGGGCTGGGCTTGGGAAGTACAATGCCTGGGGCCCTGGACAACCTAACAGGAGGCATTTCTGCGTCATTGCTAGCTTCCCTGATGGAAAGTGGTGGAGCGCCCCATGCAACATGAAACGACCCTTCTTCTGCGAGCACAATCTAGGTACTTCACACAATAAATTCTATTTGAGTAAAGAGAATCTTTCACAAGTTTTTTATTCAGCCGACGTTTCGGTGACCGTCTGTCACCTTCCTCAGGCAATTCTGACTGGTTCACATTGCACTGCAGCACAGGTGTCGCTGCTAGCTACAGATGCAAACATAGATCACAAAAGTTAAAACTTTTGTTCCAAAACAAAAAAAATTCTCTCACCTAGAGCTTTCGACCAGTCACTCTGGTCTTCCTCAGTAGAATGACCCAGTGAAGCTTGTCACGTGGCTTCTTTGATCACAGATCACAAATGTACAAGTGATCCAGTCAGAATTGCCCTGAGGAAGGTGACAGACGGTCACCGAAACGTCGGCTGAATAAAAAAATTGGTTGTGTAAAAAGAGTCTCTTTACTCAGTGTCTTACCAACCTGATGAAACTATTCAAACAAATCAATATGACCTTACAAAGAAAAAAATATGTTGCAGACATTCACGTGTTTTTTCATTTATCTTGCAGCATGACTCCCTCCACGACTGACTGAGCTCTCATCGCCACTGCAGACAATTGTCTCAAAACTTCAGAAGACCCTTGGATGAAATTTGGATGTAAGATCGAAAAGTTTATCCCAGTGGCTCATTTGGACATAAATCTGCACAAAGTCCCAAAGTGTTTAGTAGTTTTTAATTTAGTAGTAACTGTCTGGTGAGTCATTTTTCTTGAGATGTAGAACAGTTTGATTTTCATTATCTCCAGTAATTTGATGACCTGAAAGGCGGTCTTTGTATTCAAAATATTTATGTTTTAGGTTGTTTCTTTTAACTAAGAAGAAAACAGTTTTGAATATAAAAGGAGGGAATTTGGATGTAAGAGATCAGAAATTGAACAACAGGTAGGCCAATTAAAGTTTTCTTAAATTATCAGGTTTGCAATAATGTTCCACAAATTTCTACCTTGTAAAGCAAATTGTAATGACGCACTGTTTTAATGATTAGATGGTGTGGAGTGAAGTAAATGAAGTAATGAATAATGAATTAATTAATAATGAATTAATCAATGTCTATGAAAATAATTGCTGACATTTATTATGTTTATTGAATTTCGTTTTTTATCTAATACTACACATCTAAAGAATTCTAACAAATACATGATACAGATTTGTAATACATGTACATATTTGTATGGAATTTAAAACTGAAACTCTTTAGAATACTTGTTTTCTTAAAACCTTATTTTATTTCATATAATTATGTACTGCATTATATACAAGTACATGTGTGCCAATAAGGTAAACAAAGACGTACATGTACATTGCAATTGTTTATTACTCTTTGAACAGTTTATGTCACTTTTTATATTTGAACAGAAATGTCTTGGTCAGTCTCAAAAGGCTATGACTTAAAGGATTGTACAGTTGCATGAATTTATTTACAGATCAAATTAGAGCTTAAAAATCAGAACATTTACTATAGCATGATGTCATACGCTGTAACACTGTGGATTTGGTATATTGTCATTATTGATTGTGATTTTGAATTTAGATTCAGTTTTATATGTCTATTTACGTAATTTGTTACATTATTACATTCCAATTTCAAATGTAAACGCTGTGATGTCTGCAAATGGTTTTTACCTCCATGAAAAATGGAGGTATTGTTTTTGGCGTGTCTGTCTGCATGTCTGTCTGTCTGTCTGTGTTTCCGCAACTTTGTGGTCAGCATAACTTCATAACGCCTTTATGGATTATGATGATATTTGGTGTGCTGGTACGTCTTGGGAAGACAAAGGTCAAGGTCAAATATGGGCCTCCTGGTGGATGACCTTGGTACTGCAGCAGAACTTCCGGTTTTGGTATCTTTTGTCCTGAACATGCTATGGTCTTGACTTTTTGGTGACAGATAGCTTTTCTTGTCCGAAATAAGTGGTGTGAGTTTTGTCCCCCTAGCAGCTTGTTCTGGAACTGCAGGGCACAAGACTTTGAGAAGTGGTTCTTGCAGTCACCAACCACACATATAATCATTTAAAAAACGCACATTAATCGTAAAGAAACACAATCATAAAGATACACCTACAATCATACAAAAACACACCAAATTCGTAAAAAAAAAAACATCTACATTGATAAGAATTACACCTACAATCAAAAACACACCTACAATCATACAATCATAAGAAGTAGTTGTGCTTTGCCTCAAGTTTTAGTCCACAGGAAATAACTAGCGTTACTAACTACCCATAACAGTTATCCTCTACCAGGCTTCAGAAGTGGCTGAAAAGAGCAGTAATTGGCTGAATAGACAGATAACAAGCCTGAGGAGTTTGCCCGCTAAACCAGTACAGTTTGACGGATTTTATATTCCTCTAGCGGACTAACTCCCCTGGCATGTTATCTGTCTTTTTGGTCAATTTCCACCCTTTCTAGTCGCCTCTGAAGCCTGATAGAGGCTAAGCTAACTCTCCTGGCATGTTATCTGCCTATTAGGCCAATTTTCTCCATTTTCAGTCGCTTCTAAAGGCTGGTAGAGGCTACGCAAAAGTGCGATTATAGTTTTAAAAAATTCCAATCCCAGAGTAGTTCATCACCTTTTCTTGCCGCGAAAGTTTTGAGTTGGTTTCCGGAAGTTTTCCAAGCAGATGTCAGGTTGGCAAAGCTGAAGGACTCCACGATGCTTTCCGTGGTGACGTCATCTAAAGGGATGTCCAAAGGCGACGACCGTTCTGAGCTGAGAAAAGGTGACGACCGTTCGGAAAGGCGACGGCCGTTCTGAGAAAAGGCGACGACCGTTCTGAGAAAAGGCGACGACCGTTCGGAAAGGCGACGACCGTTCTGAGCTGAGAAAAGGTGACGACCGTTCGGAAAGGTGACGACCGTTCTGAGAAAAGGTGACGACCGTTCTGAGAAAAGGCGACGACCGTTTACGAGACGGAAATTTGCGCCGCCGCGCCGCGTGCCTGCGAAGCTGGTGTGTTACGCCGAAGGGCGATTATACCGGCTTTATTGATACAGATACAGAAAATGGATATGAAAAATATCAGCCTCCTTAGCTCAGGGGTTAGAGCACTGGTCTTGTAAACCAGGGGTCGTGAGTTCAAATCTCACAGGGGGCTAAG
>NW_017803898.1:1360390-1405801 GCF_001625305.1 Branchiostoma belcheri | reverse complement strand
GTGGGGCGAACGTTGGATACAGGCGGCCAATGGATACAGGACTGGCCAATATAAAGTCCCCCTGCCCCACCGAATCTGCTTGGAGATTAACTTTTTCTATTTCAACAGAAATGTCTCAGTCAGTCTCAAAAGGCTATGACTTAAAGGATTGTGCAGTTGCATGAATTTATTTACAGATCAAATTAGAGCTTAAACATCAGAATATTTACTATAGCCTGATGTTATACACTGTAACTCTGTGGATTTGGTATATTGATTGTGATTTTGAATTTAGATTCAGTTTTATATGTCTATTTACGTAATTTGTTACATTATTACATTCCCATATCAAATGTAAACGCTGTGATGTCTGCAAATGGTTTTTACCTAAGTTTTTTTTTTTTAATTTAAAAGAAATAGAATATTGTATCTTATTTGTGATTAACCTTAGAAACATTGAGTTATCCGTTTATTGTTATCACCTTTGGCTTTGTAGACGGAAAAAAATATCGTTTCTGTTCGATTTCCGTCTCTCCAAACAAATAAGGTCAATGACCTTGACCAAACGACTGTCACCATGGTAACTGACGCTGTAGAAGACACCCTGTGGTGTTGGGTTACATTATGTAGCATTAAGTTAAATGACAGAACAGCCTTCGAGGGCTAGAAATATGTCATATAAATGTGTTTGAGTAACTTAGGCCAGAGTAAGTAAATTTTATGGATGACATTCTCCGCAGACTCCAAATCTAATGCGAGAGGGCAAACTACATATATACCAATTTCGGGATAAAAATAGCTACAAATTTGTCAAAACTCGTGTCAAACTAAGACGTAATATGGACAATACCTCCCTTCTGACACACCTCCATCCATCCTCCATGAATTTTACATAGACGAAAGGAATGCAGAGATTGAGAAATATAGCACAGCGGATCTATGTTTGTTTTGGTTGAAGATTCCTTGGTCATCTGTAATTAACGGTATTATAGACACCCTTCCTCAGTTTGTGGGCGAAGGGAAACAAGAAAAGGCTGGAGAAGAACCAGACCTAGAATCGTATGCTGATCTTATAAAATCAGCAGTTGAGGAGACAAACTTTTCTGGCTCGTCTACGGTCGCCATGTTATCTCCGGGAAGTGTGATTCCCACATTCCAGAACCCCGGGAAGTCACGAACATGTCGCAGATATTCGGAACTGAAGTTCGGTCGCTCGGAAATGGCAACGACCGTTCATAAAGGCGACGACCGTTCTGAGAAAAGGCGATCGCGACGACCGTTCGGAAAGGCGACGACCGTTCTGAGAAAAAGCGACGACCGTTCGGAAAGGCGACGACCGTTCTGAGAAAAGGCGACGACCGTTCGGAAAGGCGACGACCGTTCTGAGAAAAGGCGACGACCGTTCGGAAAGGCGACGACCGTTTACGAGACGAAAATTTGCGTCGCCGCGCCGCGTGCCTGCGAAGCTGGTGTGTTACGCCGAAGGGCGGTTATACCGGCTTTATTGATACAGATACAGAAAATGGATACGAAAAAATATCAGCCTCCTTAGCTCAGGGGTTAGAGCACTGGTCTTGTAAACCAGGGGTCGTGAGTTCAAATCTCACAGGGGGCTAAGTTATTTTTGTTTGTTTGTTTGTTTATTTGTTTGTTTGTTTTTCTTCACCAAAGAAATCGGACCGAAACAATAATTAAAGGACCCCATTTTCCTCTACAACATAGAAAAAATTTAGAAAATGCGGTATGAAATTTGTCAAAGCAATATTTTAGTAAACATTATTAACATTGCCACTAAAGCTGTAAAATCGCGAATGGTTTGATGAGCTCGAGCCATAGCGATTATCATTGAATCAATGTTTACATGAGTGTCTAATAAATTTATCATGTCATACGACGATCACAATATCTTCAAAGAAAACGTTTTCTACAAGAGGGTTCCTTGTGATACACTTGTTACGGATGCGGCTTCGCACAACGTTATCGTTCCTTCGATAGCTCAGTTGGTAGAGCGGAGGACTGTAGCGGATACATGTTGTCATCCTTAGGTCGCTGGTTCGAATCCGGCTCGAAGGAGTTATTTTGGACCTTTTCTTAGAGAACGCTAAGTATTAGAAATATAGAAAATGTATTTTTGATACTTTAGAAACACGTTTTCCTATTTTTTTTGCAATTTATTACATAAAATTGCTCACTCTGCTGCTATTTTGTAGGGTTTACAGCATTGTGGTACGAAATTCGCGGTAGTCATCCATATTCTGGCCCTACTCAAAGTCAAACTGTAGACCAGTCCCCTCCAGCCTCTCCCTGTACCTGGCGTCGAAAGCTTCACTCTGAGGCTCCGAGAAATGGTTCTTCCAGTCGCCAACCACACCTGCAATGAAACAAAAACAACTGCAATCATAAAACAAGAATTCCGAGATTTCAAACCTCCATGAAATATGGGCTTGATATGTAAATGTAAATTTCCTCTTTAATTATGCAAATTACCTCCGCATTAACATGATATATGCATCGTGATGTATGTGAACTTTTGATTAACTTACAGATGTCCCAAGTATGACATTCCCATCATTCACCATTAAGAAATCATAGAATTTTTGCATACATTATGCAAATAAGGTCATCATTTGCATAATTAGTATCTGTTGATGTTCTGCCTGCCATAGGTTACATACATTACATGTATGAAAGTAGTATAATGTAAAACACTGTAATTATAGAATTTCCTCATTAATTATGCAAATAAAGTCCTCATTTGCATAATTTGCATTTAATCATGTACATCTCTCTGTCAGCTACCTACACACCAAAAATTATGAAAATATGTTGTTCCTATCTTGACTTATTGGCTTTTAAACATTTCGCCAGAAAGTGCCCTGCAGTTCCAGAACAAGCTGCTAGGGGGACCAAACTCACACCACTTATTCCTGACAGGAAAATCAATCTGTCACCAAAACATCAAGACCATAGCATGTTCAGGACAAAAGATACAAAAACCGGAAGTTCTGCTGCAGTACCAAGGTCATCCACCAGGAGGCCCATATTTGACCTTGACGTTTGTCTTCCTAAGACTTACCAACATACCAAATATCATCATAATCCATAAAGGCGTTCTGAAGTTATGCTGACCACAAAGTTGCGGAAACACAGACAGACAGACACACAGACACACAGACAGACATACATACATACATACATACATACAGACAGACACGCCAAAAACAATACCTCCATTTTTCATGGAGGTAAAAACACACCAACAATCATACAAAAATGATAGTTTTGATTTTGACTCAAGTTTTAGTCCAAAGGCTTTGCCAAAGGAACTAACAAATCTTACCAAGTACCCAAAATACTAAATGTAGTTATCCTCTACTAGGCTTCAGGAGCGGCTGCAAAGAGTTAGCCTGGGAGCACACTGGACACAAAGTATCTCAGTGACCCGGGGAGTAGAAATTGGTCAAAAATAGGCATATAACATGCCAGGGAAGTTGGTCCGCTAAATCAGTACAGTTTGCCGGATTCTGTATTCCTCTAGCGAATCAACTCCCCTGGCATGCATGTTATGTGTCTATTTGGTCAATTTCCATCCTTTCTAGTCGCCTCTAGAGCCTGGTAGAGGGTAGACTAACTCTCCTACAAAATCTGTCCATTGTCAATTTCTACTCTTTCCAGCCGCCTCTGAAGCCTGGTAGATACGCAAAAGTGTGATAGTTCAGAAAAACATCCAATCCCTGAGTACTTCATCACCTTTTCTTGCGATGAAAGTTTTGAGTTGATTTCCGGAAGTTTTCCAAGCAGATGTCAGGTTGGCAAAACTGAAGGACTCGATGATGCTTGCCGTGGTGACGTCATCCAAAGTGATGTCCAAGAATTCCTTTATCTTCATAACAACACTGGACAGGTCCTGTAAGAAGGGAAGAAGGTGAGGGTTTTGGACGACCTAATGACTTGTTTCTTCCTAGTACGAAAGTATATTGTTTTGGGTGGTTGACTTGTGAGTTTCATACACTACATGTAAGGACTGATTTAACAATAATGATAAATTCCAGGTAAGTTTGGTAATTGTTAATTTAGATGATAAAGTGCATCATGCACTGTAAATATCATGTGTGTGCGTTAAAACCTCTCTATTGATAAATCCGCACTTTTTCTGGAGTAAGCCCTGCATACCTAGTTGTTATCTTAGCTATCAACATATTGCAGATAAGTCTCACAGGCATGTCTAGGAATGGTTGTCTAAACAACAATACCCCCTCCATACACACAGTAGCAATACATAAATGAAAACCCATTGTCCTTACCTTACACATGCTACAAGCTGCAAACTAAACTTCTAGGTGTCTATTATATATATATATATATCACTATAATGTACTGTTATTGTAAAGGAACCAGGTATCTAATATCTCCCACAAACACCATAATGTGCACCGTAATTTTAAGGAAACTAACCTTCTTCATGTCTTCATACTTCAGGAACAGGAAATGTGGATCGTCTCTCATCTGCCACCAGCCCAGCGCGTGGTCGTAGAAATCACCGTACATTACTGAATTTTAATATTAGAGCACATAATTAACGCTTTCTTCTGCAAAAGTTTATTCAAAAACCGTTAATGACATTAAACTCAACAGGTCCCAGTGCGGAATCGACACAAACACACAAACTATATATTAACGTGCACGTAAACAAAACTTCCGTCCAGGAAGTAATGACACAACGTTATTTCGGATTCTTACCTTTTCCGTCCAAAATAAATTTACAGGTCCCAGTGCGGACTCAACACAAACACACAAACTATCAATTGAAACGCCCTAAAACATACTTCCTTCCTAGAAGTAATATCAAAGCCATTTCTTACATTCTAAGTACGAAATCTTACCTTTCCCGTCCAAAAAACATTGTAAATACTTGTCCCAGGGTGTGACATCCGAGGGCGCGCCCAGTGATGCTTGCATCTTGCGATTAAAATGATGCGAAGACACCACCGTGTCTTTAGGGTTCCTCATCAACACTATAGCTTTCACCTTTTATAAAAAAAAAACAAGAAATTGGAAACTTTCTGAAAGTAGATATGGTAAGTAGACTTGTATGATCATCGGGAAATATCCGACGTTATTACATCATAGAATGATTGTACGATGTAATTTACTCCGCTATAAGGCCCTTCACCATGTTTCATACTATTATTACACAGTACAAATTCTTGGCGAACTTATACCGCATTATTGGCATATGCCTACCGGATCACAACCCTGTCAATCAACTGAAATCATTAGTCAAATGGCCTTTTGCAAATATCAAAAAAAAAATGTGGTCAGACAATCCCCCTGTTATAGAATTGCAACATGATGTAACCCAACACTAGTTACCATTATGACAGACGTCCGGTTCAGGTCATTGACCTTATTGGTTTGGAGAGGAAGAAGAAGAGGAAACAGAGCAAAAACAATATGTTTTCCTTCGGTAAACATAAATATCATTATTGACACACAAAGATATTACCTTTCCTTCCGGATTTGTGACCATGTTTGGCGCCAGATGGTACGGAAGGTGCGTGTGGAGAATCCTGGGCGATGGTTGGTCCTTGAGGATCACGTGACCAGGCTGTCCGAACTGCGGTAAGGTGGACTCGATGGCCCACGGGATATCCTCTGTCGTGACGTCAGTCTTCCCAGCAGCCCTCAGCAGCTTGTTCACGATCTCTATAATCCAGTTCGTCCCTGGAAAATATATGACATGATATTTGTGTACCGAAGGAAAACATACTAGTATTGTTTTGGCTCTGTTTCTTCGTCTTCTTCTTCTCCAAACCAATAAGGTCAATGACCTGAACCAGCGTCTGTCACCATGGTAACTAGTGTTGGCTTACATCATGTTGCAATTTTATAGTAGGAGGGATTTAGACTCCTGTCACCATATATTATATGAATGTGTTTGAGTAAGAATTAACAGAGCAGACCATATGCAAAGGTAAACATTATGCATTTGCTTTTGCAAATGTTACCTTTCTATTTCATATTTTTTCCTAAATCATTGTTATAATGATTTATATATGATAATATATATAATCATTTCTTACCTGCTTTTGGATAGGTAACAATGACGACATCGTCGTCACGTATGACGTAATCAGGTATGACGTCAAGCGACTCTTTGGTGAACATCCGTGGATCGAAAAGCGCCCCTTTGTATTCAAACCACTTATCCATCTTTATCCAACGTTTTCGTTGTTCCTGTGAAAATGTATCATAGATTTCACATAAATGATATATAGCAATAATGTACTGGAAGGCTCCTTGCTCAAATACACTCAAATTCTTAATAAGAATATACACCTTATACGATCTAAAATAGAGCTAAATTCTGTTAAAGATGACTTGGAAAGGTTGGGCCAAAATACAAGTTTTAAGTAAGTTAGAAAAGTTCTCTACTCACCGTTTGTCACATATGGAGCTCGGGGAAGGGAGAGATAAGGAACAAGTCCAAAGTACAAGAGTTCAAATCGCTGGTCACGTGAGTAAGTTGCCAGTGTTACCTGCACCGACGTACTGGTAACATGATCTGACTACGGTGTCCAAATTAGCGCATGCGCGGACCTGTTGACCTGTAGACTGTTGACCCGTAGACTGTTGACCCGTAGACTGTTGACCTGTAGACTGTTACCTTTCGGGGTGAAACAAACAGAGACCATGGTCCGTCCGGCGTGGTTCGCTTTCCTGTGCTGCGTCGCCCTCGGTTCTTCCCGAGGGAGCGATCGGCCCAACTTCGTCTTCTTCGTGGCCGACGACTTGGGCATCGGCGACGTCGGGTGCTTCGGAAACGACACAATCCGGTAAGGACGCACGGTTGTACTAAGAAGGATACCCTCAGGGAGCTAGACTAGTATCGGACCGTTAGCCTTTTTTTCTTCGGCAGCCAAGAGCCAATATAGGGCCGACCAAACTCCCCCGGGCTCAACTCCCCCGTAGTGGTAATTTAGAAAGGCGGGCGAAGGGCTTCTGGCTGCCGAAGGAAAACGGCTAACGTCCCGATACTAGTCTGGATTTTAGGGTATAAACAGGAGTAATCTATAGCTATGAGGCCACGTTTCACACGTAGCCCCTCCACCCTCGCCACCATGAACTTTGGACTTTGCAGCCTTGGTCATTGAACCACATGTATGCCCTTTTTCGTAAGGCGTAATCGGGCCTTTTTAGTCTTCGTAATCCGTAGTCAGGCTCATTAATTCGTAAAGTGTGCCGTCAACACTGGGTCAGGTAGACGACGTCGGCCCCCGTCGCGGTTGAGTGAATGGTGATCTTTCACCCCTCTCAGGAAATAGTCTAGTTCGCTGTGCAATACTTGTATTCTTACAGTGTACATCTCTTATCAAAACTATGGACCACTGAACTTTTTGCCTGCGTTTTCAGAACTCCACATATCGACAGGATAGCTGCTAAGGGGGCCAAGTTAACCCAGCACCTGGCGGCCGCTGCCGTCTGTACCCCCAGCAGATCGGCCTTCCTCACCGGGCGGTATCCCATCAGATATGGTAAACTTATTTTTATTACCTTTGCATAATGACAATATATTGTTTTTGCTCAGTTTCTTCCTCTTCTTCCGTTTCAAACACACAAGGTCAATGACCTGGACCAGACTTTGTGTTTACGTACCTTCACAGAAGGAAAACATTGCTTTTTTTTTGCTCAGTTTCTTCTTCTTCTTCTCCAACAAATAAAGTCAATGACCTGGACCAGACGTCTGTCACCATGGTACCTGGTGCTGTAGCAACAATATGTGGTGTTGGGTTACACTTTGAAGCAGAACAGAGATGGGGGGGGGGGGCTGCTCACCATATATATGAATGTTTTTTAGTAATTAAGAGAACATAAGTTAGTAAGCTAGAACATGTAGAGTTAAACATGCATTTGCTTTGCAGTAAATTTTACTTTATAATTATATCTACAGGAATGGTTGGGACGGACTTACCACTAGCTTTTGTACAGTTGGCCATTCCATCCGGGTTACCGAGGTCGGAGGTCACTTTTCCACAACTGGCAAAGGCTCATGGGTACAGAACAGCATTACTAGGTGAGTTAGGTGATACATCGTTCAAAACAAACAAACAAACAAACAAAATCACTTTCCAGGTCTAAAATCTGCGATTTTCTGTATACATGCACGTTTTACAATATTAGGCCACAGCAAGTAAATTTTATGGACGACATGAACGCGCGCATTTAGTATTTTCGCCTGATTTAAAAAAAAGAAAGAAATTTTGTTGCCCTCTGACAGTGCTCAACATGCTGAAAATGGGCAAAGATGTCCATTGCGATGCCGGAACGTGGATGACAGATTATCGAAATTTTTTATTGTTTTACTTGATGTTGTAATAGTTGGCATTAAACTTAGCGCAATATAGGTACCATTTCTGCTTAACAAGGTTTATGATGTCAAAATTAGAAAATACGAAGGAAGTTTTTAGTCATTTCGGCCCACCTTGTTTTTTCGCCCTATCGCATTAGAATTCGAATCTGCGGAGTATGTCGTCCATGAAATTTACTTGCTGTGGTCTTACATTGAAAAAAAAATGTTTTTTAACTTTTGTTTTTGTTTTAACTGGTGTTGGGTTACATCATGTTGCTATTTTATAGCAGGAGGGATTTCTACTTCTGTCTGACCATATGTATGAAAATGTGCTTGAGTAAGAATTAACAGAGCAGACTAATTATGCGAATGTAAACATTATGCATTTGGTTTGCAAATGTTACCGTTCTAGTGTTTTTTAAAATTCATTTACAGGAAAATGGCATCTTGGTCTCAACTGTGCATGGGCAGGCGACCACTGTCACCATCCTAGCAACTTCGGTTTCGACTACTTCTACGGGCTCCCTCTAACCAACGGCTTGGACTGCGATCCAGATGTGACAGTAACAGTAGGACAGTACATCGCAATGTTGCTCTATCGACATCTGCGCTTGTGGGAGATTTCAACAACAATTTTCGTCGCCATCTTGGCTCTCAAATACTTCAGGTACATCCAATGGAAAACTGTGTTTCTGTTGTCCGTATTTGGTTGGTCGCTTGTAGCGTATCCACACTTAGCTCTGACCAATGGAAGACGGTTAAACTGTGTGATTATGAGAGATGACGAAATCATAGAAATGCCGTTCAATGTTTCTACGATTACGCCTAGGATGACCCTTGAAGCTGTTAGATTCTTGGAAGAAAGCAAAAAAGAACCCTTCTTGTTGGAAGTCTCGTATTGGAACGTCCACACCGCCCAACTTCCTTATATGGAGTTCCGCGGGAGAAGCCGCCACGGTCTCTATGGCGACGCCGTGGAGGAGATGGATTGGAGCGTCGGGGTCGTCATGGCAACGCTAGAACGCCTCGGTCTCACGGAGAACACGTTTGTGTACTTCACGTCGGACAACGGCGGCCATATTGAAACGGGGGTCGAAGGAGGGTCAAACGGCATATACAAGGGTGAGGGATAAAATTATTCAACCATCATGATTTTTATGTTTTTACCGAAGGAAAACATATTGTTTTTACTAAGTTTCTTCTTCTTCTCCAAAGAAATAAGGTCTATGGTCTGAACCAGACGTCTGTCACCATGGTAACTGGTGTTGGGTTACATCATGTTGCAATTTTATAGTAGGAAAGATTTAGACTCCCATCTGACCATATATATGAATGTGTTTGAGTAAGAATTAACAGATCTAGAGTGGACAATTTAGTTTGTTAATTCAAATTATTGTGTTTTTTGTTCGATTCCATCCTTCCAGGAGGCAAAGGACAGGGAGGTTCTGAAGGAGGGATTCGTATGCCTACACTTGTGCAGTGGCCAAGGTATTCCAAATCTTGCATAACAACAACGCACAAGCACACACACACACACACACACACACACACACACACACACACACACACACACACACACACACACACACACAAGCATTCACTAAATGTATGTACTTGTTTTGTACTTGTACTTGTATGCTTCATATATAGTACTAACTTTCTTCAACGAAGTTAACCTTTTCTTGCTTGTACCTTTTGTTATATTATAGGAAGATCAAGCCCGGCACTGTGGTGTCCGAAGCAACAAGTCAAATGGACATCTTCCCAACGGTAGCTGACATCCTGGGGACGCCGCTTCCTCAGGACAAGGTGATATGAACTGTATTTGGCACAACAAAAGTACAGCGACTTTCGCAAGGTCTTACCTACATGTTGACATGCATACAGACAGATACGTACAAGACAATAGATGAATCAACTTATATACTACTTGTCTAAGGTCTAAACCTTCCTTGATATTTTACGTCGGTGAAGGTTAGACATCCATGTAATAAGATACGCCAAAAAGCAGTTACTCAAGCAACTGGATTCCAAAATCATATCCAGTTGCTTGATGAATTGAGTAACTGCTTTTTGGCATACCTTTGACATACATGACATGTATTTACCTATTTGTACACAATAAGGGTTATTACCTTCTAGAATAAAATTGAATTTATCTATAGCATAAATTGTAACGAATTCCGTTGAGCAAGCAGAAACAAGCTTGAACAGTTTTGTGCGTCTGTCACCATATAGGTGATAGACGGGCGCAACATCATGCCGTTGCTAGGTGGGGCCGCAGTGACGTCACCTCACGACGTGCTGTTCCACTACTGCAGCGAATATCTGCACGCGGTCAGGTACAGGCCAAGAGAAGGTGAGCTTTTAAAAATCCAACTCCTGTACGTTTGGGACCGCATTGTAGATACAGTTCCCTATATAACCACGTATATGTCTAGATATGTAAATATTGTACGTTTGGGAATGCATCTATAGCAGCGACAGCTGTGTTGCAGTGCAATGTGAACCAGTCAGAACTGCCCTGAGGAAGGTGACAGACGGTCACCGAAACGTCGGCTGAATAAAACACTTGGCTGTGTAAAAAGAGTCTCTTTACTCAGATGGTGAGATTGTTTGTTACCACCTGACTGGAATGAGGTATCCTTCCGCGAGTACTGTTTTCGGTATTTTACTAATTACGGTGGCCGATAGGTACACTTTTCTACTTCAACTTGTACATGTCGGCCACAGTAGGTAATGTTTGTGTGTTCGCAGCTGTAGCTCATAGTGGATGTGACGATGGATTTCTTTGATCTTCGGTACATGTATATGGTTAGTAACCTCCTTGGTTAGTTATTGGCGTCCAGAGAAAGTTTTATTTTCATGGCACCTGTATTTTCAGGCATTGAAATAAAATGATTCGACATCCCCTTATGAAGCAAGTTTAAACTGCAATTTCCAACACAACAAATTGGACTCACCCAAATTTTCCACTGTACAACTCCAGTCTTTGTCAAGGAATGAGCAATCCACCGCTTCCGTGATGTCAAGTACGTAGATAACACATGTGACTCCGTGAGCAGTGGATCACAGGTTGCAGAAAGTCTGTGGCGCCCCCCGTCTCTGTTGAGGGATAGTTGTAATGCCCTCCCCATTCGACATCCCCTTGTTGTATTTGGTAGTAATGAAATTTCAAGGAATGAAGTTTCTTTCTCTTTCACTTGTCACACAGGAAATGTCACATGGAAAGCCCACTTTGTTTCTTACAACTGGGACCCGGGTACCACAGGCTGCTACTCACTGCGCATCTGCCGGTGCGCAGGTCAAGAGGTCACCTACAACGATCCGCCATTGCTGTATGACGTCACCAACGATCCAGGTGAAGATCGACCAATCAGCGATCCTAGATACCCTGTCGTCATGGGCGTCATCAATAAAGCAGTGGAAGAACATGTCAGGTCTCTGACTGAAGAAGAAAAGCAAATCGGTCTGTCGAATTTCATTCCTCGTCCATGGCTACAGGAATGTTGTAACTTTCCTTTCTGCGACTGCAAAGAAGATGTCGACTTGTCATCTCTTGAAATCGGTGGACAATCATGAGCTGTACCTAAAATGCCCAAGTAATTGTTTCTCTTTAATCTGGCCATGTTGATTTGATTATTTAGATGACATGTGCGCGCGCATTAATTTTCGTCTGTTGCCAAAAAAAAAGTTTCATAAATATTAAATTTTCGTCTGTTGCCAAAAAAAAAGTTTCATAAATATTAAATTATAAATATTTTGAGCGAATATATGTTGTATGTTGCAAAAAGTATTGGAAAACGATACTAATGTCATAGAATGACGAAATCAATTAAGGAAAAGGTGAAAATGTGAATAAATGAAAATAAACAGTATATTATTATTCGGCATACCATACTCTATGTGTTTAGTCAGTTTGTTCAACATTAATGACCACGTAAATTTCATTATTATCACTAAATTTATCAAAGAAAACGTTTTCTGCAAGAGGGTTCAATGCGGTACACTTGTGATCCATGCATCTTCGCACAGCGTTATCGTTCCTTCGATAGCTCAGTTGGTAGAGCGGAGGACTGTAGCGGACACATGTTGTCATCCTTAGGTCGCTGGTTCGAATCCGGCTCGAAGGAGTTTTTTAGATACATTTTATATAATCAAATAGCAACAATGACAAACTGTAAATTGAACTTCAACATGTGGAAGCAAGTAAATAAACTTTAAATACATAACAAGACCCTGTTGTTTGCTTGTTACACAGTTAAGTTTCATATGTAGAAATTGTACAATCCGTAAATTGATATATACAGAACCATTTTTGCAGTGATGAAAAAAATATCTTAAGTTCAAATTATTGTTTACTTTCGTTACCACCTGCTTTATGATACGTACTCTTAAAAAAAAACTCTTTGACATATCATTGAGAATCTAAAAAAGAACTCCTTCGAGCCGGATTCGAACCAGCGACCTAAGGATGACAACATGTGTCCGCTACAGTCCTCCGCTCTACCAACTGAGCTATCGAAGGATATTCATGTATGCAAGCCAGGCCAACATTTCTGTAGGAGCATTTACTTACTAATAGAAAACATATTGCAGTTGATATCAGACAGTTTCTAGAATTGATGTGTAAGAATGTTTGTAAAACAAACACATCATGTTTACGTTCACATAACTACATGTACTACTCTGTTTACTCTTACTCAAACTAAAGTATACATGTATATGGTAACCAGCCCCTCCAACTTGCTACATAATGTAATCCAACACCACATGCACAAGAACTCTCATCACTCAAATCCAATTTCGGAAGGGGTCCGTCGGGACTGGGGTGTTATTATGAATAACAGATGTGGTTGGCTTGTAGAAGACAAAGTTCAGTAGATAGAAAAGCAATCTTTTGTCTATTTGCTCGCCAAACATTCAGCTTGATAAAAATTAACATTACCACAAACAAATCAAAGGGCATATACAAAACAAATACTTTAGTATCATGATTAAAAAGTAAGCAGAATTGTCTGCAATACACGCTTTCATGATCAGCCAATTCTTACTATCAGCTACGACAATGGCAATGAAGTTTATTGCCTAAATGGGGCTATAGCCTCTTAGCTACTTATATATAACTTTCTTGAATACAATAAGTTAGCTAGTAATAGGGAAACTACAGTATTCTGTGTTTTATCTTTACCTCTTAAGCTTCTTCATTCTTCTTAAAAGCACCATTAAGATATATGTGTAGACGAATCAGTGGTAAGCTTTCGCAAGGTTGAAGCGTCTTGCAGGGGGTGTACACCTGCCAAATTTTCCTCCGGGGTTGCCAGCTCCCTTCGATAGCTCAGTTGGTAGAGCGGAGGACTGTAGCGGACACATGTTGTCATCCTTAGGTCGCTGGTTCGAATCCGGCTCGAAGGAGTTTTTTTTTTAATATCTATTTTTCCTAATTTTTGTTTTTACACACTTCTTGAGCAAGTTGCTTTATAGAACAACCATTACAAAGACGTTTATTGACATTTTGACTATGAAAACTTTTGCTTTCCAACAGGGCATTCAAATGCAAAGACACCAATAGCGAGGAGCATAGATACCGTATAACAACATTCAAACCGACTAAATACTTAAATGTAGGTTCATATAATTGCGATGGGCGATTTCAATTCTTTTATATTCTAAACAGAGGTTGGTTTTCTTTGAAATATGCCAAGCATAATTCACCATACTCGACAGTGCAACAACTTTGTGATCCGCAAGGTGGCGTTGTTTGAGGGTGTTACATCACAAAACAAAATGGCGGCGCCCATATGATATGAAAGGTCGACGTTCGAAGTTTTCCTGTCTTTCCTACCATTCCTGGACTTCTGGAGTATTGTAAGGTATATTGCGGTGGCTATTACATTTAAGTAACAAACAGTGTTTCATATGTGGCTCGTAAAAGATTCCTGTATCCAGAGAAACGTCAAGTTATTTGACCCCCCCTCACAAATTGGGGAGGGGGGCACTTGTGTAAGAGATATTTACTACAAATTTTGTTATGTTTTTCCAGATTTTCTGAACTGAGGGCTAAGTGAACCAACCAAGCATGGGAGACTGGAGGTTAGAGGTATTCAGGTACGTTTACAAGTTGTAGTTACAACTAGCAGAAAAGTAATGAGCGTGTGTGTTCTGTACACATACCTTGAGTACAGTATACTGTGAAATCCGTAAGTCCTCTCACTCACTCCGTCTATGCCGATTTCTTTTCCCAGTACAAGTCCAGCCTCAATGTAAAACAGTTCATATGCATATGTATATTATGGGGTATTGGTGCACCTGCCCAAGGAGGTTTGAAATAATTTTAAATCTCTTTGATTAGCCCAATCAGGTAAAAGTTTAGTACTATGATTCTGCATTGAGAAAGGATATAGACCCATGCCAGAATAGCCTGAGTACCAAACTCATAGCACACTAGGCTCAAACTTATCCAGTGTTTTGGGGCTTTAAATGTAGTAAGTTAGATGCAAGAGAAAAGTCATAGGGAAACTATACTTAGGCTACTAGTTTCTTCTATCAAGGAGGCTATAGTGGACTATATGATGTAATTCATGCACTGCTCTATGATGTACATTCATTATCGCAAACTACATGTATTTCCTGGTAGTTTGAAATCTCTGGTGTCTTGTTTTTGTACAATCCAGGTTGTCAGTGTACGTCTTTTTCCCTGTTGGCATCTTCTGGTACTTTAACCAGCCCGACTACTTCGAGGAACATGTGACAAAACGCAGAGAAGAGCGTCTGAAGCTGTACTCAAACCCCGAGTACCGGAAGGAAGTGGAAGAGTTCGCAGAGAGAATGAGGAAAAGACAAGCTGAGAGGATGAAAAAGGATGAAATGGCATTTCATGTAGATGAAAACTGAAATAAATGTACATTTTTGTACTCGGGAATCTATTTTCTCCTGCAGTCTCTTAGTGTCACTGATGAAAAGGTAGTGGATGCTACCTGAAACGTCTGACCGTTTCCACAATCATATCCAGTTGCTTGAGTAACTGTCTTTTGGCATATCTTATTACCTGGATGTCTAACCTTCAATGACATAGTAGTTTTAGTTAATAAATTACATCATAAACTGCATTCTTCCTTGCACATACTGTATGCTTAAAGAAGACAAGCCGAGAGAAAGAAAAAGGAGATGCAATTCCATGTAGATGAGGACTGAACTGATTCAACCAACTGAATGTACATTTTTGTATCTTGCAAGTTCATCTATGTTGGTAGAAATCATTATGAAGCAAGTTTAAACTGCAATTTCCAACACAACAAATTGGACTCACCCAAATTTTCGACTGTACAACTCCAGTCTTTGTCAAGGAATGAGCAATCCACCGCTTCCCTGAAGTCACGCAGATAACACACGTGACTCCGTGAGCAGTGAATCATAGGTTGCAGAAAGTCTGTGGTGCCTGCCGTCATTTTTGTAGTCAGGAATTTATTTTCTTGTATTTTCACTTGTATTGTCACAGATGTCATCCAAATTATCCTGAACAATTTTGTTATTGTATCAAACATTGTGAAATATTCATTGTGGTTTTATGCTTGCAGTAAAGACCCTAGAACTCTTCAAACCAGAACATGTGGTTAAAAATGTATTTGTATGTGTACAATAAACAGTGTATAAGCTGAGAGTATTGCATCATCATTTACATGTTTTTTTAACAATTACGAACAAGATACCAAAACAATGGAATCAGTACAGAGGTTGTGAAATCTTACTCAGTTTACTCAATATTATAGCATCACTTAGTTAAATTTGACATGTTAAAGAAATGTTAGAGAAACAGCTATTTTCTATTGTGCATAAAATTAACTTCGGCAATAAAAGTATACTGTGCCAAATCTAAAAAGTATCTCTTCCATGAAAATATAACATCTGTGTCCATAATATCACCAGGGTCCATACTAGTAATATCGCCACCTTGAGAAACTGTGCTTAAAGATATTTTTACTGCAACATACTTTTGGTATGCACTCCTTCACACATCAAATGTACATACCTAGGGTATGTTGCAGTAAAAATATCTTTAAGCACACTATTTCTCAAGGTGGTAATATTATGGACCCTGGTGATATTATGGTCACAGATGTTACATTGTACTACATGTATAAAGTTGACTTTGACAATACATGTATACTGTGCCTACTCTAAAAACTAACTCACACGAACGTTCTTGCATGTTAGTTAGGCCTAGGACAAAAATGTGTCTTCTGTTTCGGTCCTGAAACGAATAGGGTAGGTAGGTAGGTTTCTTTTCCTTCTTTTTTATTGACTTAGGTGATTTCTAGTGAGCCAACTTATACAATACAGTTTAACAAAGTGAAACTTGCATGAGGACACTCATATTTTTAATACCAATGCTGGAAAACTGATTGTATAATATTTCATCACTCGGGTGTCAGATCATGGAGCTAGAAAATGTTGCAATTGATCAGCTCGAAATATTTATTTCCCTTGTAGGGATCTAAAAAAAAGGCTAGGGTTGGCAGTATTTTTTAGGGTCGAAACAAGAAACATTTTTTTCATAGGCCTTATTCACCATCTGGTCCCTCTGGGTTTGCTGCATCCTGTGTGTCAGCATTGCTGGCGTTCAGATATGGTAGGTACATACGAGCCACGGCGTCTGTACAATTGTACACACACTCCCGCCCAAAAGGCAGTTCAGATAACTCTGTCCAAACACCTTCATGCCTGTCATACACGAAAACCTCTTGAAGTAGCCTTGGCTCGTCGTCTGGATTCGGGTAATCTTCATATGAATACTCCACCATTGCATGCAGCGTGTTTTGGAGTACAAAGAAAGCCCCATATTCAATGTCTGGATTATTCTCGATCGAGATCTCCTGAAACCTAGTGACTGGATGTTCAGACCAGCTGTCTGCTTCTGTGTCGTACACCAACATCTTGGAGCCAGGATCCATCCAAAAGATCTCTGTACCCATGGCAACTACCGGACCGAAGTTAACTTCCACTTCCACTTCAGGACCATAGTCTGATAGGGCTTTCTTGGACCACCGGTCTTCCATTGGGTCGTACCAATGCATTTCTATATGTGTGAAGACGTAGATTCGCTGATTGCAGGACACTGCAAAGATGAAGGCAAACTGCTCACTAGTTTGAGGTGTTGAACAGTCGTGCCACTCATTCGTGTGCTGGTTGTATTTCTTCAATGCCACATCTGGATATATCGCAAGGTAAAAAAGATCATGTCCTTCGATTTCCATAAGATAGTCATGTGGAACTCCCGGTTCACTACATCCTTTGCACACGGTAGACTTCTGTTCCCAGTTGTTCTCAACATGGTTGTATTTACACAGATAGATATAGTCTGGATCTGCAGCCAAGGCATAGATCTCATTATCACCAGTAACCACAGCCCTGTATGGAGATACTGGTTGGTCATAGTCACACCAGATGTACTTCCCTTTTCCTGGGTTCATCCACAGCATCTTTTTACTGCTGTAAAAGACAAGATACATTTAAACATAAGGACATATAATGTTGGTTCTTGGATTCAGGAAGATAATGCTGAGGAGAAATTCAAACATGAAAACTGAGTAAAAGAAGAAGAACAAGTATAATATTATACATACTTCCCATCATGACACAACAGAACCATTTCCGTGGTCATTGCAAGCCTCGGCTTCTGGTTGGATTGTACCACATTCTTGATGACCTCAGAACTCCCAGGATCCTCCCTGACCAAGGGATGTTCCAAGATGGCTGCCGTGTCATCTGAGGTCAGCAGGTTGAAGCGGATGTGAGGGAGGATGCTGGGTAGATGCTGCAGTCTGTAGGGAACAAGGTGAAGCCAGAGTTTTGGGTCATATTTTTTTTTCATATTTTTTTATCTCTTCAGAAAATACTGGGATGTTGAATCATGTGACTAAACGGTCCAAAATCAACATTGACGTGCATGTCAGCAATAGTATCAGGTCTCTTCAGTAATATCATGTAATTATCAACTAATTACACCAATGAAAGATAACATTACCTGTATAACTAGAAAAGTAACAATTGCAAAACAAATGCATAATATTTACCTTCGCACATATGGTCTGCTCTGTTAATTCTTACTCAAACACATTCACACATATGGTGACAGGAGTTTAAATCCCTCCTACTATAAAATTGCAACATAACACAAGACCAGTTACCATGGTGAGAGATAGTCTGGTTCTGGTCATTGACCAGGACTCAAGGTCACTGGAGAAGAAGAAGAAACTGAGCAAAAACAATATGTTAACATAAACATAGTGCTGCCCACCTGTCCTCCCTGCTGTGCTGCACCCATCTCACCACAGCCTCCCACACTCTTGTCTCCTCTTTAACCTCCAGCTTATCCTGGCTGATGATCTCAGTCAGCTGATCCACACTCAGGCTGCAGAACTCCTCACTGGAGGAAACCTGTAGAGGTGTGACATGCTTTAAACTAATTGGCTATTCATATACTAGTATATGTGTCTTGATTAAGTTTTACCAGTAGCTCGTAGCTTATGAGCAAGCTGGATGACCAAGTCTTCAACACTTTGTGAGCTTGGGGTCACCAGGGCCATATGGAGGTCATATGCTGCAAATAGAACATCCTGGAGAGATGTCTACTGCTGCTGTGGACAAGTGAATGCTTTCATCCTGCTTACAAAAAGGTAACTTCAGCTGTATCATGTGTGCCATTAGTTCCAACAAATAGCTCAATTATGTTCACCAAAGGAAAACATATTGTTTTTGCGCTGTTTCTTCTTCCCTTCGAAACACTGACCTGGTCAATGACTGTATTCTATCTGTTACCATGATGGTAACTGGCGTTGGGTTACATAATGTTGCAATTTTATAGCAAGAGTGATTTAGACTCCTGTCACCATATGTGTGAATGTGCTATTGTGAGCAGACCATATGAGAAGGTAAACATTATGCATTTGCCTTGCAAATGTTATCTTTCTAATTTGTTTCTACCATTCATATCATTAGGTCTCTAGAGGCTATGTCATGCATGAAAAATTATTTTATTAAACTTTTAAAAGTCTCACAATGCAAAAGAAGACCAACCTCCACAAAATGCTGACATATGTACTGCAGAGAAGAGTTCAGAACAACATCCACCGTGAAAACATCAGCAAACTTGTACAGGTCCACACAGGTGGAGCGCTCCACGTTCATGGCCATGTAGCTGCTGCAGGTGTCTCTCACATAGTCCAGTTGGAGGAGGTCGGCTGCCTGGTACAGGGGCTGCACTCTGTCCAGGGACACATGGAGGGTTCCCGAGTAGATGTAACTCAGGATCTCCTCAAACATGTCTGCATCCAAACCCTGTAGCATCAATATGATTACTTAATTAATATAACTGTTAATAAAGCAAACAATAAATAAATTTTCATTTATATCATTGAGTTACTAGTTTCTTTGTGCAGAAAACAGTTAGTCAACCAACTGGATATATGATTTTCCGTATCTGTACTAGTATCTGTATAGCCGGTATAACCGCCCTTCAGCATAACACACCAGCTTCTGTATCTGTATAGCCGGAATAACCACCCTTTGGCGTAATATAACCGCCTTTTGGCATAATACGCCAGCTTCGCAGGTACGCAGGTAGCTGGCTACATTACACCGAACGACTTGTTACACCTGACCCTTGAACATCTAACTCTAAACATTGTTTAATGCTATCTGATGATAATACCCCTACTGTACAGCGTGCAAAATACCTGGTTGCCCAGTTGCCCCGGGCAACCAAATTTTACTTGGGGCAACCTATTTTTTAACCTAGGTAGCAGAGTGTGCTACCTGAATTTTAAGAATGCCCCCCCCCCTAAAATCATGCCCACTTGGCTTGCACCACTGTATCCGGCAGACGCTTTTTAATTTTAGGTATCAATGGCTATATATAATACTAGTATCAGTTAATTAAAGACTGTTAGAAATTGTCAAAGGCTTGTGTATGTAACATTACTTAATTTGAGGAACTTATATAGGTGGGGCAACCTAAAACTCTGATGGGCAACCTAATTTTTGTCGTAGGTTGCCCACTGTTCAACCTGGTTCAAAAAAGTATTTTGTACACTGCTGTACTTGGTGACAGCGAGTTCCACTCTGCGATAGTTCTAGGAATTAAAAAGAAACGGTCGGACGTTTCAAGTAGCATGGCGAATGCAGATTGTATTCTTATCAAGACACTTGTTTGCAACAAGGAGGTCTTTTATGGCATTTTCAATCTATTTGAACACTCCAAACGTTCCGCCATCCCTACCTGTAAAACGACCGTGTTCTGCCGACTTTCCGCCATGTCGCTTGTAAACATGGCTCTGAAGTAGTGGCTGGCCGCGGACAGAACAAGCCGATGGCAGGGAAACCGCCGGTCCTCGACTTCAAGGACGACATCCTGCAGTTCCCCTTCCTTCTGTAAGTCACCCACGGTTCCAAGAAACCCCTGCTGATAGCTCTCGTCTTGGTAGGAACGAGGACGAACTGAGCTGGCGTGGGTTTCTTGGTCTGCGGCAGCCATGTTAATGATGATTACGGTGCTGTACCTCCCAATGGGAACTGTATTCGAATTCGTAGTTTGATTACCCACATAATGTAGCGACATGGTGTAATTAAGGGTTAATGTCCCGGCTCGAGGTGAATATGGTGTGATAAAGCCTTGTCAGTTGCTATAACCACCGAATAAAGCCACCAAGTGAGCGCAGCGAACGAGGTGGCTTTATGAGGTGGTTATAGCAACTGACAAGGCTTTATCACACCATATTTACCGAGAAAGGGCGGGACATTAACGCTATTATCATATAGCTTACACGATAGCCTATCCAAACTGATGCAGTGAAGAGTGACACAATGTACCCCTTGCACATGCTGAATAGAACATAGAATATTTGTTCCATCTGGAGTCACCTGAGGTCACTGGGGGGTTCATGTTCTATGTCTTCTATCTGGGTCACAGGCAGGGAACAGGTGTTCTTATGGGAGCCATTGGAACACAACTCAAGTTATTTTTGGATTTTTTAGAAGTAGAGCCGTGTTCTATTGGGTCACCTGAGGTCATATGCGGGTGATTATTCATTTTGTTTAATGTATGGATTGGGATGAATAAATACCCGATTTTGACTCTATTTGTGACATTACGGCGACATAAAGAATGTGGAATGGAGCCTTCTGATTGGTCAACGTCACCCGGCTATATGATAATAACCGATATAGATAGTATGCACAATAGGAAATGGCTGTCTCTCTCCGTTCCGCAGCAATCTGTCTACCAGTTTGAAATAATAAGACAAATAAGTGATGCTATAATGTGAAGACTGTGCAAGATTTCACAAGTACTGTACCAGATTACTATTCAGTCTATTGCTCTAATCTTGGAGTACTATTGCTCTATCTTGGAGTACTGTTGCTCTATCTTGGAGTATTGTTGCTCTATCTTGGAGTATTGTTGCTCTGTCTTGGAGTATTGTTGCTCTATCTTGTATATCTCTTTATGTCATTGATATCTGGCCGGTTTAGACAGTATGCACAAGGTGGTGCTGGAGGTACGTATAAAATTAAAAGGGGGAGGGGGGCCTTAGCCTGTAACATACACTGTCACACCTGTAACACTTAATTACATGTCTACAGGCCTGTCATGCCTGTACAGCCGTCTTACACGTCTACGGAGACGACAGCAACACACAGGACTATCTGGCCGCTTTAGACAGTATGCACAAGGTGGTGTTGGAGGTACGTAAAGGGGGAGGGGGCGATAGCTCAGGCCCTAGCCAGCCTGTAACACTGTACTACAGGTCTACAGGGCCTGTCATGCCTGTACGGCCGTCTTACATGTCTACAGGGACGACACCAACACACAGGACTATCTGGCCGCTTTAGACAGTATGCACAAGGTGGTGTTAGAGGTACGTTTAAAGGGGGAGGGGGGCCATCAAATGATGCAAGAACTTCAAACTCTGAGGCTAGAACACTAGGGGTGACCTGGTGTGTAAATGTAAGCCTTAACAAGGCTACATTGCAGTATTTTTACTACATATGTATATTCTGTGCAGTCACATAAGGGCTAACCTTTTGTATTAGCCTTAGTCATCATACAGCCAATTAATTAATGCAGGTAACCTAAATCAAATGGCACATGTATGTACATGTATGCATACACACACACTTACTTACTTGTACTTGAGTAGGTCTCCTCATCTCTGTGAGTGGCACACATGCACACACACATACACAAACACAAATGAATCCAATCATGGAATTTAAGTGTATGTTGTTTTTACTCAATCTTGTTATTTATTTTGTTGATGCTTAATAGTCATGAAACTGAATGAGTGTGCCTGTTTACATTCACAGTCATATTAAGGCACCAATTTCACATGTTTCTTTCAGCAATATCAATTTCATTGAGTATAAAACTTTACAAAGTGCACTTGAAGGTCACATCTGTACACTAATTGCAATGAAACATACTCCACTTTACACAGCTTTATAAAACTATCTGCACATCCCCATTCATTATATCTGTATCAAACTATCCATAATAAAAACCATTAGTATCATGTAAATAGCTATGAATTACATTCAATGGTGAGCTTGTATTATCCTTTGCTAGAATGATACAGTGAAGAAACAGTGATATACTGACAACTGTATCAAAAGGAAATTCCACTCTATCTGAACTGTAATCTCACCAATTATGTCTCATATTACATATTACATTGTCACTCTTGACTTTTTATTCCGAAGCACACTGATGAATACAAATGAAAGGACATGGACTAAGTGACTGCGAACTCAAGTTAGGTATAACTTATATTCTCGCAGCCACTTTTACAATGAAAGAAACTTGCAATACAGTTTTAAAACCACAAGATAGCTCCTGTGGAACTAGAGACACCTGAAAGGTGTTTGGCTTTGCCAGATTCACTGTAGCTGTGGCTGTGCTATGATTTTACCAGCGATACTTGGCAGCTTTTCCTCAACCTCATTCACATGGACGCGCTCAGCGAGAAGCCTTTCAAGCCCCCTCATCGTGTCATACTCAGACACTTTCTGTGAAAAGTCCTCATCTTCTTCGCGTACAAGCCAGATTGGGAAAATCCGGACTCCCCTGGCGTGAGCCAACTCATATTCATACTTGGGCCACGTCTTCTGACTGAGCACGTGCCTACTGATAACAAACACGAACAACTTCAAGGCCGGGTTCCTGAGAGCTGCCTCGATCTCCGTCCACAGATCGTCGCCGGGTTTCAGGCTGTGTTTGTCGTAGAAGACGTCGGACTTCTGCAGACGGTTGGGTTGAAGGAGCTCCTGGACAAGCGGCTCTACGAACTCCTCCTTGTCTTCGCTGGCATGGGACACGAAGACCTTCGCACCTGTCGGTGTAGCAGTCGCTCCTATATCTAAAACGTAATATAAGAGGTCCATTTTAATATGAATATGGGTGGCAAAATGCATGATATATGATTGTGTATTTTTGTCCAGAATAAAACTACTGTAAGTTGTTTGGATCATAGAAAACAATCCTAACATCATCTGTCTCAGTCTGTATAGGAGTGATAAGAGTGATCATAATATTGATTTTGATATGGTGATAATTGAGAAGACACACCTAAAGACTGGGCTGTCCGCCGCTCACGAATGTCGATCAGGGCCGTCTTCAGGTCTCGTAAAGGATCTGTGCTCGTCGTCTTTTCTAGCCACCTTTCAAGAATTTCCCTGCATTTGTCGTCAGGGCCAGGATATTGCGAGTCACGTCGAATTGTTTCGATCTCGCCACGTTCCAACCCCAGTTCACGGGCCAAGTCGTCCCACTTGTAGCTCACGCTGCTTACGACTTTCTTGATACAGCCTTTCATGTTAACTAGATCAAGCATAATGAACAACAGGTAGTCAAGATCTCTTCAGGCCGGCAACACGTACAGATTTACAAAAAGATCTGGAGGAAAAATATTAATGACAGAGCGTATCTGTACAATTATATTTCTAAGTACCTTCAGAAAAGAGTGGAAGGGCTTTTTTATTTGTAGACCCCCCAACCTCCCCCCCACCCTCCCCCACACCCGGAAACAAAACTTGAGATAAACTACAGGTCAACTAAACTATTCTATTTCTCAATGAAGGCGGGGTTATTCACATGATATCGTATCGTAATCGGTAGTCAATACATGGTCAGGTCATAAACAAGTATTCACTTCACTTTAGGGCCGACAAAACGGGCTAGAAGAATACCCATCAGTTATATTTGCTACATCCTGATGTAGTTCAAACTCTGAAACCAAGTCACTTACCTTGAGTAGCCATCTTTGACGTCTAACTGAGAATCTAGGTTTGTGGAAAGCGTCCAGCAATCAATCCTGAAGACAAATGTTTCAATACCTTTAAAACGCTATAGCTGGCTATGGACAATCGTAGTTCAAAATGTTCCCTGTATTTTACTAGTTTCTGTATCAAATTGTATAATCACAAATCAAACGTCTGCAGACGTCAGTCTGCTCCCGAATGAAAGAAAATGGGTTTCGATAAAATGTTGCTAGTTACCCTTTGACTTTTTGACAACGAGGGGGCCACCTTTTCCGGTTATATTAAGTATTTTCCGCATAAAGCAACAAAGTGAAATAACTAGATTTGTTGTATATATATATCACCTTTCTTGGTACACCTTGTGAAGAACTTCGGGACAACGGATCGACGTTGGGGTTCAACTCAAGTTTCAAACTTCTGTAAGGTGGCTGGTAAAATTACCTTTGAACCCTAGAAAAATTTCCCATGACGCCATGAGCCAGGTATCGGGTGACTCACCTCTGTTTGTCTTGTTTGGATTGTAAACATGGGTGTTGCTACGACTTCCCTTCTCAACTTGAAGCCTTTGTCTAAGTTCCTATCCAAACCTGTTGTTGAAAGCTAGTCAACAGGTGAACTTTTTAAAAGAACTCCATAACTAATTATGTGCCCTTTTGAATTTATCAGTTCAGGAAAATCTATTGGCAAATACACCCAAGCTTTAGGGCCTTCTTGGAGGCCATCAATACCACACAGGTAATCTGATCGACAAAACACGTTACCTGTCGCGTGACCGTTACCGTTACCAGCGCCAACTAAAAGTCAAAGGTTATCCACTACCCTGCAGCTATAGGATTAGGCGTAGCGATCCTATAGGAAAACTGCTTGCTACATTTGTCCAAAACGACGCAAAAGCAGAGTGCTTAGATTAAACATATAAGGTGAGTTGACTTTTTTCTGTTAGATCAGGCACATATATTGAAGTTACATAGACTGGTATATGTACAAAACAGCATTCAACTCTGAAAATAGAACGTCTTGGACTTGAAACATGGCTTGTTAATGGCGGATCTATCTACCTGTATTTACTGTTTGCTATATCGTTGGTCCTTGCTGTAACATTACAGTATATAAACGGTGTTGAACCTGATAGCTATAGGATTCATTCCGAAACAGAATTTCCGGTCTGTTACAACAAAATTTATAGAAATCATTTGCTTCCTCGTTTGTACCACGTCTCATAACGATCTGAAACAAACTTGATTTTGAAACTTTCTTAGCCATAAACCTCTTCAATTTGTGCACTATACGGACTTGAATAGCAACCTGTTTGGATGTCTTACCTGGAGTATAATTTTTGTTAACTTTTCTGGTCAAAAGTTGGCCTTATGATAACCCCTTTCAACCCTGTCATGTATACGAGTTGTACGTTGTCTAAACAAATCCTAATGTTATCGTTTTCTCCAGACACTATCAATGCCTTGTCCACTTGACCCTGGTCTTCCGTGACTTGGAGTTCCATAAGGTTCCTTCTTTGCAACATATCATTGCCAAACTTGGACTATATCGCCAACATGGCTTCCGCTGCAGCTGGTAAGATGATGGAATTGAATTGCATGGTATATAATGGATCTCTGCGGTTAACACCAGTGTTTCCCTAAATGTAAATATGGTTTACATTTAGAAACATTATTACCTCCATGAAAAATGGAGATATTGTTTTTGGCGCGTCTGTGTGTGTGTGTGTGTGTGTGTGTGTGTGTGTGTTTGTGTTTCCGCACATTTGTAGTCAGCATAACTTCATAACGCATTTATGGATTGTTATGATGTTGTACAGTCTGAAGTTGTACAGTTTGCAAAGATACTAGGTGTGATTGTACAGGCTAATCGTAAGTGGGACGTGCATGTTAATATGATGGTCAGTAAAGGGAGCCGTAGGCTGTACTTGTTGCGAGTACTTAGAGACATGGGCTTGACGTTAAAGACTTGGTACTTATCTTCTGTGGTTTCATCCGACCAATCCTCGAATATGCATGCCCAGTATGGCACCCTGGTATCACTAGAGCCCAATCCGGTGCGATAGAGAATGTACAGAAAAGAGTTTGTCGGATTATTCTAGGATCAAACTTTGTTAGTTACGGTATGGCATTAAACCAGTTGTCACTTGTATCTCTGTACAACAGACGCCAGGTACTATGTACGAAGTTTGCTACTTCCATATCAAACTCAACGACCTTCTCTAACTGGCTTCCCCCAAAACGTGTGAGCCTTCATGGCAGAAACCTCAGATCCAAACACCAGATAACACAGTTTAAATGTAGGACGGAACGACATAGGAAGAGCACATTGCCGTTCTTAGTGGACCTGTTAAACGCCGAACAGCCCAAGACAGTCCTCGAGTAACACATGTATATTTATATTTATATTTATACTTATATTTATGCGTGACTTGTTTTTCTTAGAGAATATGATTTATAGCGTTGGAGTTAGACTTAATGTCGTTATCTTGCGCTGATTTTAACAGTTGTCCCTTGTGGTTGTTTGCCTAATGCTACGTTACCTAAGTATCACTGAGTGGAACTTTTTTTACCTCCATGAAAAATTGAGGTATTGTTTTTGGTGTGTCTGTCTGTATGTATGTATGTATGTCTGTCTGTGTGTCTGTGTGTCTGTCTGTCTGTCTGTGTGTGTGTGTTTCCGCAACTTTGTGGTCAGCATAACTTCAGAACGCCTTTATGGATTGTGATGATATTTGGTATGCTGATAAGTCTTAGGAAGACAAAGGTCAAGGTCAAATATGGACCTCCTGGTGGATGACCTTGGTACTGCAGTAGACTTCCGGTTTTTGTATCTTTTGTCCTGAACAAGCTATGGTCTTGATGTTTTGGTGACAGATAGCTTATCCTGTCAGGAATAAATTGTGTGAGTTTGGTCCCCCTAGCAGCTTGTTCTGGAACTGCAGGGCACTTTCTGGCGAAATGTTTAAAAGCCAATAAGTCCAGATAAGAACAACATATTTTCATAATTTTTGTTGTGTAGGTAGCTGAGAGAGAGATGTACATGATTAAAAAATTTCAAATTATGCAAATGAGGACTTTATTTGTATAATTAATTAGGAAATTCTATAATTACAGCGTTTTACATTATACTACTTTCATACATGTAATGTATGTAACCTATGGCAGGCAGAACATCAACAGATACTAATTATACAAATTATGACCTAATTTGCATAATTTATGCAAAAATTCTATGATTTCTTAATGGTGAATGATGGGAATGTCATACTTGGGACATCTGTAACTTAATCAAAAGTTAACATACATCATGATGCATATATCATGTTTATGCAGATCGAGGTAATTTGCATAATTAAAGAAGAAATTTACATTTACATATTAAGCCCATGTTTCATGGAGGTATGAAATCTCGGAATTCTTTTTAACAATGTAATGTAAATCATACATCATTTCAGCTGATAATGCATTTCAGCTGATAATGCAGCTGCTACTGTATGTTTTGTACGATGTGTAGTTTGTATCGAAATAAACCATTCATTCATTACCTCCATGAAAAATGGAGGTATTGTTTTTGGCGTGTCTGTCTGTCTGTATGTATGTATGTATGTGTGTCTGTCTGTCTGTGTGTGTTTCCGCAACTTTGTGGTCATCATAACTTCAGCCTTTATGGATTGTGATGATATTTGGTATGATGGTTAGTCTTGGAAAGACAAAGATCAAGGTCAAATATGGGCCTCCTGGTGGATGACCTTGGTACTGCAGCATAACTTCCGGTTGTTGTATCTTTTGTCCTGAACAAGCTATGGTCTTGATTTTTTGGTGAAAGATAGCTTATCCTGTCAGGAATAAGTGGCGTGAGTTTGGGCCCCCTAGCAGCTTGTTCTGGAACTGCAGGTTAGTTTCTGGTAAAAACTTTCAAAGCCAATAAGTCCAGATTGGAACAACGTATTTTTATCATTTTTGGTGTGTAGGTACCTGTGAGACAGTTGTACATGATTAAATGCAAATTATGCAAATGAGGACTTAATTTGCATAATTAAGGGGGAAATTCTATAATTAGTGTTTTATATAATGGTACTGCTATACATGTAATCTACTGGTATTTAATCTGTGGCAGGCGGAACATCAACAGATACCAATAATGCAAATGATTACCTAATTTGCATAATTAATGTGAAAATTTTGTGAATCCTTACTGGTGAATGATGAGAATTTTATACCTCGTAACATGTGTAAGTTACTTAAAGGTTTCCATCGCTATGCATATATTATGTCAATGTAGAGGTTATTTGCATAATTATTGAGGACAAAGCAAGCCCATATTTCATGGAGGTATGAGATCTCGGAACTCTTGTTCATATTTGGTATGCTGGTAAGTCTTAGGAAGACGAAGGTCAAGGTCAAATATGGGCCTCCTGTTGGATGACCTTGGTACTGCAGCAGAAATTCCGGTTTCTGTATCTTTTGTCCTGAACATGCTATGGTCTTGAATTTTTGGTGACAGATAGATTTTCTTGTCAGGAATAAGTGGTGTGGGTTTGGTCCCACTAGCAGCTTGCTCTGGAACTGCAGGGGACCTTCGGACGAAATCTTTGAAAGCCAATAAGTCCAGATAGGAACAACGTATTTTCATCATTTTTAGTAGGTAGGTAGCTGAGAGAGAGATTAAATGCAAATTATGCAAATGAGGACTTTATTTGCATAATTAATGAGGAAATTCTATAATTACAGTGTTTTACATTATACTAAATTGTACTTTCATACATGTAATGTATGTAACCTATGGCAGATGGAACATCAACGCATACTAATTATGCAAATGATTATCTAATTTGCATAATTAATGCGAAAATTCTATGATTTCTTGAATGATGGGAATGTCATACTTGGGACATCTGTAAGTTAATCAAAAGTTAACATTACGATGCATATATTATGTTAATGCAGAGGTCATTTGCATAATTAAAGAATAAATTTACTTTTACATATCAAGCCCATATGTCATGGAGGTTTGAGATCTCGGAACTCTTGTTTACTAATGTACGGTACCAGTACGGTGTGAGAAAGCGCCATCTGTCGCTTTTGACATACGCCACTTTAGAATTGTGTAAAATAGGGCTTTTTGGCTATTTTCGGACAAAAATATACATTTTTAGCTACTGTGACCTAAAATTTAATCCGAATGACCTGCAATTTGGTGTGAGAATACCTTGGACACATGCCCAAAGAATGTTATTCACACTTTTGACATACAGCACTTCAAAGCTGTGTGAAATAGGGCTTTGTGGCTGTACAGTTCTAAATAGAACACTCGGGTTCTACCAGGGTTCTATACTATATACATGTTCCAACAGCAGAAGGTGACTTTTTCAACACTTCATATTTTGGCGGGGTTCATTTAGGAACACTCCATTTGTGCGGGAGGGGGATAGGTCTATTTTTGGTACGGGGGGTGTGGTGTAGCCATCTTCTGCATTTGCTCCCGAGCAAATGTCGGCCTTTCTAGTTAATTGTATAAATTACAGATGATTATATGAGATGTTATCAATGCTAGAAATGACGTATAATTAAACACAAAACCCAAATTTAAACCAAAATTACTGAATTTTCCCAAGACTGCCTGTCAGAAACCTATTAACTTATCTTATTAATATGAAATTGTTTCCAGATATATTTTAGGCCCCTTAAAAGCTAGCCCCCCCGTCTGAATAGGGTAATTGGTAAATTACATCATTATCATGATCATTAATCAAAGTCCAAGTTAAGTGTATGTTTACTCGGGTATTGTCTCAGAAAAATTCCCTTACAACAACGCGCTTTTGGGATAAAACATACAACTATAAAAAAACTGAAACTTTACATAATCTCTGGCTTATATGTTGAAATAATTGTACATTTGCAACAATCAATATATGGTGTGGGCCTTGGGGTGGGGTAATGGTCTGCAAAAGCCCCTGCAAAAGACACCATTTTCTGAAGGTACTGCTTGTGAAAGTTAGTGAAAAATAATAGTAAAGATGTGCCATTCATATTTTCCATCAGATCTTTTTGTAAATCTGTAAATCCTGGCTGAAGACATCATGAGTAACTGTGGTGAATCATTTATGCTTGATCTAGTTAACATGGAGAGCTGTATCGACACAGTCGTAGACAACGTGAGCTACAAGTGGAGGGAATTGGCCCGTGAACTGGGGTTCAAACGTGGCAAGATCAAAGCAATTCTACATGACCTGCGATATCCTGGCCCTGACGACAAATGCCGGGAAATGCTTCGAAGGTGGATACAGAAGAAGACGAGCACAGATCCTTTACAAGACCTGAAGACGGCCCTGATCAAGATTGATCAGTTGCGGACAGCCGAGTCTTTAGGTGTTTTCCGAGTCTGGACGTTCGGCGAAGGTGAACATCTGTAAACACAATTTATTCAAATCAGGTCCTAATTTGTATGATTTATGAGGACATGCTAGAATTTGACAATTATGTGGAAAATTGAGGAAATGTTGCTGGTCTGTCTATCTGTACTTGTCTGTGTTTCCGAATATTTTAGCCTGCAATAACTAAAGATGTTTTCAATCATATAACTCCAATACATATAGCATATATGTAACAACTGTTCGGAGATGCCATACCCGTTAGATTTCCACTGTGAAAAAAAAGATGGAATCTTTTATACTAGTTTCAGGGTTTTATGTTGACATACAATGACTGTATTTACAAAAATCAAACTGGCGGACCCTAAATAGACCTCACGTTTTAGCTGTTGCCAATGGCAACAGAAGTCTAGCGACCCAATATCCGTCTGTATCATGAAGAGATTTTCCCAATCAGACACAACAGGTCGAACAGGTCCTGGATTGTGGTAGACATAAGTTTTTTTCATCGTAAAGAAACTAAAAGTGTATTGAGAACTGACCCTTAACTAAATTTCTTATAATATCTTCTGTTTTGCAGAGATAGATTCAGACACGGATTTGTATGAACTACATCCACATCCACATGAACATGTATATCATGTACATGGTCCAATTATCATATCGCATCCTCTGGAGCATGCAGGTAGCTCAATTTTCTTTTGCTATATAGATATTTTATATTCCAGACATTTTTCCGTAGAATTCATCTCGTTGTTTTGCATTTGACATGGTAATATCAATGCTTTTATATATACAAAATCCACTAATTTCGGATTAAAGTAAAGCAAAATATGTAGATTTTCTTGAAATTTGTTTTCTTACATCAATAGTACCTAACATAATTCAATCAAGGAAAACCTCCTTGATTCAATGTAACCTTTAAGATAAAAAAAAGTAATCATTTATAGTTTAATGTAAACTTCATTGGTCACAGAGATCGAACAACATGGTCACTAGAGTACTAGAGTACTATCAAATTTCCTTGAAACAATGCAGTTTTGACCCAAAATATCAGATCCTACATGGTAGCTACATTATAGAAGAACGTTATTGCACGACAATTTCACATGGTACAGTGTATGGCAAAGTACAAAAAAACGAACAATAAAATAAATGTGCTGAATAAGACCTAATGTAGGTACCGGGTTCTACCATGGATCTACATGTTCCAGCAGCAAAGGACATTGGAAGAGTCCATTGCTGCATTGGGGTATAGACTATTGGAACACTTCACATTTTGGACAGGGTTGATTTAGGAACAATCCATTTCGTGCGAGAAGGGGATAGGTCCATTTGTGGTACGGGAGGATGTGGTGAAGCCATCTCTTGCATTTTCTCCCTTGCAAATGTCGGCCTTTCTAGTTTGAATTTAAATAATTGTATTTACAACTAGAAAAGCCGACATTTGCTCAAGAGCAAATAGAGCATATTTCACTCCATCTCCTTCCTATAGAAAATCGACTTTTCCAAGCTCATCCCTGTGAAGAACGGAAGAACATTCCTAAATTTAACTATAGTATTGCCAAGTCATCTCAAATTCATCCAAAAGTCATCCAAAATTTATCTATAGTATTGCCAAGTCTATTCAATGTCGCCTAAAACGTAGCCTTCCTAATTTGACCCCAAGTAAAAGAGATTGTTCCTTCTATTCTGGAATGGACCCTTGCAGCGACACCCCAATATAGAATGGTACTGAATCTCTATTTGGTTGAATTCTTCCCTATGATTCTCAGGAGGTGCTTTGTAAAAGTGTGAAAAAAATGTCTGACGCAGTTTTTACATCACTTTAATCATACACTGGTGATAAAAAATCCCATGTTTTGTGTGGAAGTGTTTTCGCTCATAACATTACATTGGGTCTGATAGAAGAGTCCATTCTTGCATTTTTTAGAATTGAATTTTGGACTTTGGTGATTGGCCGTTGTGTGAAAGTAGTGTTGCTGGAAGAGTCCATTCTTGAATAGCGACATTTTTTTTAGAATTTGATTTTGGACTTGGGTGATTATGAAAATGTCCAATTTTTTGTTTGTGTAGGCATTTTTGGAATGATCTACATCAGCAAATGGGGCCGAAGGTCAGGTCAATTTGTGAGTAGGGGAATTTTTTGTTAAATTCAATTTTGGACTAGTGAGATTACAGAAGATTCCGTTTTGTGGCAGTTAAGTCCATTTTAATTTTATTTATATCATTTTATTCACATAGATCTAAGAGCATGGGACAGAAATATGTGAATGCCACAGGAAGGGTTCATTGTCGAATAGGGGAAACAATCTTTTTCAGTTGGGGTCAAATTGGGACGGCTCCATTTGTAACTGAGATGACTTGGCAGCACTTTAGTTCACTTTGGGCAGAAGCTATTTGGATGTTCTACTTTGTACAAGTGTTAGTTTGGAACAGTCCATTTTTCTGGGGAGGAAGATGATGATGACTGGTTTATTATTATTCACATAAACACATAAACAAACAGGTTAAAAGTCTGTGTCAGCCTAAATGGCTGAATTGACGACTTCTTACAATGTAAAATCAATGCCGCCTTACAAATACTGTATATACATATGAAATTTGCTCAGCCGTTATATAACATCCGGTATACATAAACTTACACATCGTTCAATAACTTTGTCACAAAGTAGATCGAGCTCTTAGAAAATCGAACAGTTCTAGGTCTGAGAGTTTGTAGCTGTTTGCTGGACCTGGTCGTCATGCCTGATACGGTCTCGCGGCATGGTGGCAGCCAGTTTCTGTAGATCGGGGATTTCAGCAGTGACTCAGCATACTTCCTGCACAGTTCATGCCGTCGTTGGGAAAGTGTGGTTAGGGAGAGTTCAGACAGGGCCGAGCTGTAGCTACTGTAGTTCTGTTCAAGATGAGGTCAATATGTCGTATTTGCTCTTGGGCACGGTGTCTTGGGTCAATGCCGGTTTTTCAAACACAACCAACCCAGGTACGTACTTAATCACATTCATCCCAAATCTCTCTTAGAGCTGCTCCCGACTTCAATTAAAGACCAAGGTCCAAAAATGGCGAAGTCGTATACAGAATCTTGCAGCGAGGAGGCGCTGTCGCTGCCTTTATACAGAAAACGAGTTCCAGTGATGGGTCAGATCAGATCGGGGAAGACCTACCTTATCAACAGGCTGATGGGACAAACTGACGAACCGAGCACTGATGAACCACAGATCTCTTCAGATGCCCAAACCAAGTTACGGGAGAAGTCACCAGGTATGGCAATGGTGCCCTTACTATTTTGATCATTGTCATGACCTGGTTGGTGATTTAAGTTTTGGTGAGTCGTTTTCGTTCTTGTCGTAAGTCTTGCATGCGATGTTGCAGGCATTGATTCCACAAACCATATATTCTTCCTCTAGATTCAGGATATACTTCATTAGTGCGACCATCGGCCATTCCTGGCGGTTTTCTGGGGACTGTGAAGAGAAAAAGGGGACGAGATGTAGGTTTTTCGGTGGAGGATGAACTCAGAACTGCTGAAAACCCAAGTTTGTCTTTCTTGGAGTTCAGCGGTCATGCCACTTGCTACGAGTCCCCCCAACGCTTGAGTACATTCCAGGGAATCTACATCCTCGTCATGTCTCTGCTGCAGAAACTGTCAGACCCTGTATCGGACCTGGACTACATGGCATCTGTGAACAACTTAAGGACAGGAGGAGGCAAGTAAAATACATTTCATCATCCTAATTGTTTTACTGAAAATGACATCAGCCTGCAATAGGAAGACTGAAGACTGAGGATAAAAGTTGGTACGTGCAATACTCTAGTGCAAGCAATTCAAACAATTTTATTCAAGATGACCGCGGTCTGATACGATCTATAACGGTCACTTGAATGTTCTGTTTAAAAGTGGTAAGGCCACATATGAGATTTGAGATTGATGTTAAAATAGAATGCACTAATTGAAAGCCAATGTAAAAGCTGACAAGATAAGAGTCTCTACCAAGTCCTGGGGATGTGGCAGACAGGCTAAATCCTTGTCATGTCTCTGCTGCAACAACTACCTACAGTACATGTATAACTCATCTCTGTCATCAATTTGTCGTTATCTAGATTACCTGGACTACTCACTTAACTCGATACGATCTCACACACTACAACATGCCACTAGACAACGGGCAGATAAAGCCACAACACAGCCACAGGTCCTCATCGTCCTCACACATAAGGACAAGGTCTCTAAGGTAAAATGTATTTCTCGTAATTTTGCCTAGTTCATATTATGATTTAGTAAGGACGCATTTCGATCTACCAAGGTTTCGCTTTTGGGTGTTTAAAAGGTAAACGTTTTCTATTTTTGTCAGACAATGTCCTCTAGTCTGGTACGACTAATCAAAGCGCCAGCATAGCCTATCTAAAAAAGCTGAATAAACAAAATATGGTAAACTAGAAACTTTGCCAGGCTGACACTTACTAGGGAGCAAATATAGCATATTTCATCCCATCCCATCTCCCATCCCAAAGTGGACTGTTCTATATTAACTTTATCAAAAAATCACATGCCGATTCACAGAGATGCATCACGGAGTACAAAAGGAAAATACGCAGACTCATCCGCAAGAAGGGCATAGAAGAGCTAGTTTTGCCAGACATATTCGTGGTGGATAACACTGATAAACACTCTGTATCCTATGTTCGACGTTACTTCCTGAGAGTGGTAAGAAGCCAGCCCCATATGGTAGAATCAATCCCTTGGTCGTGGCTTCATCTCATATCCAGACTGCAGACTAAGATCAAAGATCTGAACGGGGATCCAGTTTGCAAGTTCCAGGATGTCGCGAAATGGGCTCGAGATCCTGACACAGACAAGAGCAAGATCACCATGGTTCTGACTTTCCTTCATGATCGAGGTGACCTAATCTTTTTTGACGAGCCCCGTCTCCGTGACGAAGTCACCCTGCAGCCGCAGGTGCTGATAGACGTCTTTAAAACCATCACCGCAGCCCCAATGTACCAGCAGTACGGGCAGGGGAATCCAGAGGTGACAAAGATGTGGGAGAGGCTGACACAGAAAGGAATCCTCAGCGACAACTTCCTGACAAGAATCTGGGAAGATCTGCGGTCAGGCAAACCATTTCTGCTACGACACAAGGAATATCTGAAGGCGCTTCTGGAAAAGTACTGTATGCTCTGCAACGCCACACCTATCAGCGATACTAGTGACGAGTCTCTGCCAGAAGAGATGTATCTCGTGCCTGCACTTCTCAACTGCAAAAGGGACAATGCCATGTTGTATCCCAACAAAATGGTTGTTTGTCCAGAGGCACTCTACTTCGTGTTCAGCGACAAGTTTCTACCCGGCGCTGGTGACATGTTCTGCCAGCTACAGGCCTTGTGTGCACGTAGATTCGGACTGGAAGAGTCTACCGTGTATGCCGGATGTGCGCGCTTTTCTACAGATGACAGCAATCAAAATTTCGTCATCACCAAAGTGAACCACTACATCAAGGTGGAGCTTCTGTCGTCTTCTAACGTCTTCACGCAAGGTCTGTGTATCATGGAGTTCCTCAGTGGCGCCTTGTCAGAGATCAAAGAGAAGTGGATCCCTTGGATCAAGTACGAGCTCTGTCGCTCTACAAAACAAGAGGGCGAAGGAGAGCCCACATTCCAAACATTGCCGGCAGAATGTCAGACACTGACGCAGCTTTTGGGGTAAGAGAGGTCAAAATGTCAATAATAACTAAACATCAATGTTGCCTTTTCTTCTTTGAATTTGTTTGCTTCTTTTATCAATTGCACTGAAAATATGAAAGTAAACAAGCTAAAATTGATATGAAATGACTATCAACCTTACATGTACATTCTCTTCACTAGAATACCTATGACGTTCCACTCTGTTTGGATGGATGACAGCCACCAATCTCATCTTACAGGTAATTCTTATGAGCAAGTCATTGCTTTTTTATTTTCATTAATTACTAGTATGCTTTCATATCTAACGTATGTCTGAAATTTCGGACTCTAGGTATATATGATGAGTATTAAGTTTTTCTACCATTTTGTTGACCTGCATACCTATGGAAAATCATGAAATGTTCGTTATGGTTGTTTTTCATGATCAATAAGTTGAAAAGTCTCAAAAATTCATAACCATGGCGTTTTTCTTGTCGTTGCATTCGATATGAGGTACTCGAATTAAACACATTTTGTTGGACAGAAATATTTCTGCACCATGTCCGCAAGGACGGCGCCAAGCAGGCGCTCTATCTGATGGAGCATTGGTTCCCCAAGACCGTGAATGGACCGCTCCACTACCTGATGCAGTTGGAAGAAACACAGAAGGCAATCGGCAAACTGGACTTGGCTGCAGTTGTACATGGGATATACAAAGTTAGTTCACAATCTTTTCCGTCTGATACTTAAGCCTACTTTATATAGAGAGGAAAAAATTATGGCTTGTGCTTTTATCAAACCATCTGAAAAGCAGCTTAACATGTGCCATGTATCTTATGTAATTCAGGAATACCGGGAGGATATGCAGTTTCAAGAGGTCGATCCAGAGTTGACCGAAGACAAACGCTGGTGAGTCACCTTTTTAAGTTGACGCTTATCAAATTCGTCAAAACCTACAAGTCCTTGCACCAACACTTAGTCTATAGTAGTATTGCAAAGATTACAATGCGCTTATCTCTTCAGGTGCATCCCCCTGCCAGGTGAAGGGAAGTACCTGTGCAGACGGACCGACCTGGGCGTGGTGACGCCCTACCCGCTACACGTGACCTACAAGAGTGCGAACTGGTCTGACCACACTTGGTCGCAGGAACAGGAACAGGAATGGATGCCTGTGGGCCCTTTCTTCTCCATCAAGTGTCAGGTCGTTGAGGGGCCGGTCGACATCCTGCTGCCTCATGTATTGTACATAGATGATGCCTCAGGTACGAAATATAAATTGTTTGCTAGAAATTGCTTTCCCACTATGTTTATTTCCAATTCAGTACCTAGAACAATGTTACTAAAATGCTAAATCATTATTGTTTATATACAACCTACTTTAGAAATCACCAGAGAAGACCTCCAAGTGGTGCACGTGGTGGGAGATTCCGCCGAGTTGCTGCCGGTTACAGAACTCACCCCCTCCCACGCGGTCACCAGGTTCAAGAGAGGCAGTCTGTTCGGGGTGGTTGGAAGGACAAGAGAAGTATCAAACTTAAGGCGGAGCGGCTTACTGATGGCATTTCGCTCCATGGACAACTCAGACCTTTCCAAACTGAAAGTGTACCTCGTCTCCAACCACAAGACTGTGATAAAGGTGGGTACTACCGTTTATTATCTTATGCTCTATAGCGCTAATGTTATGTCACGATTCCCACCAGATCCAACCTGAGAGAGCTAGTAGTTTGCGGGAGGGCAAGTAAAAAAAAAAAAAAGGAACAAAACAAGCAAAACTAATTATGGTAATGACTTGTGTACATTGTTGATATGAATTGTTTATCTTTGGCTAAGAAAAAGCAGCCAGGCCGGCCCCCGGTTTAGAAATATTTTTTCCTGAGGCTTTCATGCGGATGATGATAACTGAAAGTTTGTGCCATTGTATTTCTCACATGTAATTGATAAAGTTTTAACCGCACATGTAGGCCACCAAGCTGGACGAAGAGGACTTGGACTATAAACTCTGTGACACCATGCCCTGCCAACTATACAGAGGTCTTAAATACTATCTGGAAGGGAATGTTATAAATGGTGAAGACATTGAGGTGAAAATATCTCCAAAGGTTTGTAAGCCATTTTACATCCTGCAATTTTTTTTCCATGTGGCTTGTGAAAATTTCCTACTCACTTGTTTTGCATTTGATACAAACTGCGTAAGGCTAGTCATATCTGAAACATTTACGTACCACTTTCATCTGATGATGTATTTGATTCTTTAATTTAAGCTGAGGTGTACATGTGTGAGTTACTGTGATATGTGACAAGACCGATCGAGCGACGAACCAAATTTACCCATGATTAAATCAAAGCTTTGTATGTTTGCATGTATTCAAATATATACAAATGCCAGGACTTATGGAAAGCACCACTGCCCTCTTCAGAAATCAGCTCTAATTCAACCATGTTCAATACCACATATCAATTATTGTGTCTACCATTGGTTTTCAGTTCCTTACCTTCGAAGACACCATCGACACTAACATAGTGTACGCATCGTTCCGGGTTGAAGTTAGCCAAGACCTCTGGCTTGAAACTCCCACCCGGCTGCACTTGCAACTTCTGGAGGAGACCGACAGGAACACACCTATTTTAGACCTGATACTTGGTACGTTCGGTGTAACAGATAAAACGCCCTCGTTATTAATTGCAGAATGTGAAGAAGGAATACATACATTAGGCACCCGTACAAATGTGGTAGAAACTCGCTCAAGAATAGGCTTATAAGGTCATCAAAGAAGATATGGGGACCAACCATGACTAAATCCATCATCTAGCTTTGACAGATTGAGGCTGTTTCTGATGTTGATGAGCGTGTGAAATAAAGTCTGGCTATTGCAACGTATTATTTTCGTATCAGACGAGTAATTAATAGGGGTAATGTGGATTTCGATCTAAAGAAAAAACAAACATGATAATCTAAGTTTATAAAATTCTGTCTCCCACGTTGTCAGTATTTACGGAGCGAATACTGTCTTTATCCAGGTCGCTACAGGGGACAAGCCGATGGAACTGACAGTGGTCATTCAACACCCACAAGGGAGGGACAGCCGGATACACCGATCACTTCAGGTACGTGTACTGCTAGTCTGCTAGATATACAAGGCACAATATGAGATTTGTGTGGATTTTCGTTGGTATCAGGAAGTAGTGGCTTATGCATTAACATGAGGAAGGTGACAGACGGTCACCAAAAAGTGGGCCATAGTTGTACCGTTGTACGATTGTGAATAGAGAAATTTGTTGCCATGAATATGCATTTGCGACATCCGTGACAAGATAGATATTATATACATTATAATTAGATGTGGAATAGATCATGTACGGTATATTAGTTTGCTAAAAAAAACGTATAAGACATAAATCATTACGATGTACTTTACAACGTTTTGGTCATTATATCATCCCGAAAAAGGTTTGGTGATCATGAGATTGTGAACCATCTTTGTCCATATGTGGTGTTGATTTACTTTCCTGAATTGGGCTGTCATGACATTGGCTAAATCTAGATGGATTCTTCTCAATTCTTCTCCTTTTCAACTAAATGTTGCAATGTCATGATGTATGAGGACAATGTCAAGATGAAAAACGTCTCTCTTTTGCACACTTTTCTAGTTGACGAGAAAGCTATTTTCGACAAAGTCGTCGAAAACGTGAGCTACAAGTGGGAAGAATTGGCTCGCAAACTGGGTTTGAAACGTGGCGAGATCGAAACTATTCGAGTCACAGAGTCATTGCATGGCCCCGAACGCAAGTGCAGAGAAGTACTTGAAAGGTGGCTAGCAAGAGACGCCGATAAAGCCACTCTACAGGTTCTGAAGCAGGCGCTTATCGACATTAAAGAAGAGAATACAGCACAAAGCTTGTGATGAGGTTTTAGGTGTACTTGTTGTTTTACATCAACAAAACCGAATAGTAAGTGTAATGTTAAAAAATGTAACACTAGCTGTAGAAAACAATGAAATGTGTTGTTTCCTGGAACATATTGTTATCCAGATGGATGGCTTAATGTACATATGTATTCAGTCTGTCATTTTCCCTTCCCTAACTTACCATACATGATCTTATCAAACATATAAAAATTATGTCCAGAGAGACGTATGGATGAAAGAAGACAACTAGCCGACCGAAGAGGATTACTTTTCGACATGTACATATCAAGGACTCTAGGGCTACCTTTGTACAAATGTATATGATTGTTTCGTTTTGTGTGAGCAAAGTTTTTTTTTTACCCTTTGTCATTGTCAAATGAAACCAATCAGAAAGATGATATCATAGGTGCCAATGGTTAATCAATGTCTATATAGTATTAGTTGCTATCTGCGTTTGACATCATGCATTTTCAATCTATAAATCTGTGACTTGAACAAAATGACCATATACTGATATGCATGACTGTGACATGTATTGTAAATGTTTCTTTATTTGACACAATATTGACACAATGATTTGTTTAGAATTATTTTTGCAACCATTTCACAATGTTCATTCCACGTCTGCCTTACATTTAATGATGAAATGGCAAAAAGTAACATATGTAATACGAAAGTTTGAACTTTTAACATTGATCATCAATAAAATATTTTCAATGATAAGTTGTGCCTTATTTTTTACTAATGTTTTGGTCGTTAAATACAATTACAGTTCTGTGTCATATCGTCAATAAATTACACTGTATAGTGAAGTTGATATTTTAACTGTGATTCAGAGATATTTTTCTACTTTTTTGCAAAAGTGGAATCAAAGCAATAGATTTAAGCGACGAAACTGCCCTGAGTTCTGCAGGCCACTCAGTGTCAAGTCAACTCTATAACAGTGAAAAAATCACTGGCAGATTTCCAACAAGATAGACAAAGGGGGTGACAACTGACACCACTTCAACCTATTTTTCTATTGGTATTATATACTAGTTAACAAAATTTCGGCAGCTGGTCAACCGTTAGGGGGCTAGCAGCTTACCAGTTCACTCGGAAACTGAAGTACGGAATTCTTGTTACTATACAATCAAGATGTAGATATACATATATATTAAGTTGTACATTGACTTCTTGGACTCAGGAGGACTGCCTAGAGAATGTTAGATATTTGGATGCGGTTTTCTACAAAGCAGTTCCCCCAGGTACAGCTAATATCGATATCGGTTATTAATCCATCTCGCTACATTATGTGGGTAATCAAAGTACGCATACAGTTCCCTTCGGGAGGTACAGCACCCTCATCATCATCAACATGGCTGCCGCGGACCAAGAAACCCACGCCAGCTCAGTTCGTCCTCGTTCCTACCAAGACGAGAGCTATCAGCACGGGTTTCTCGGAGCTGTGGGTGACTTACAGAAGGAAGGGGAACTGCAGGATGTCGTCCTTGAAGTCGAGGGCCGGCGGTTTCCCTGCCATCGCCTTGTTCTGTCCGCGGCCAGCCCCTACTTCAGAGCCATGTTTACAAGTGACATGGCGGAAAGTCGGCAGAACACGGTCGTTTTACAGGTACAATGTAGGGTTGTCAGAACGTTTAAAGTGTTACAACAAGACCACAAAACACCTTGCTTCAAACAAGTGTCTTGATAAGATGTTTTTTTGTCAAATACAATCGGCATTTAAAAAAAAATCAAACCTTGGCCTGACCGTTTCTTTCCTACAACTATCGCAGAGTGGAACTCGCTGTCACCAAGTACAATAGGGGCATTATCATCAGAACAAGTCCATCGGTGTCAATTGTAGCCAGCTGCCGCCGCGCCGCGTGTCTTCGAAGCTGGTGTGTTACGCCGAAGGGCGGTTATATCGGCTATACAGATACAGAAAATCATATCCAGTTGCTTGAGTAACTGTTTTTGGCACAAAGAAACATCTCTTTGTAGAACTAGTAACTCAATGATATATTCGAAAATTTATTTATTGTTTGCTTTGATGCTACAGGGTTTGGATGCAGACATGTTTGAGGAGATCCTGAGTTACATCTACTCGGGAACCCTCCACGTGTCTCTGGACAGAGTGCAGCCCCTGTACCAGGCAGCCGACCTCCTGCAGCTGGACTATGTGAGAGACACCTGCAGCAGCTACATGGACATGAACGTGGAGCACTCCACCTGTGTGGACCTGTACAAGTTTGCTGATGTCTTCACGGTGGATGCTGTTCTGAACTCTTGTCTGCAGTATATATGCCAGCATTTTGTGGAGGTTGGTCTTCTTTTAGTGTGATCAGCACTTAAATAAAATAATTTTTCACGTAATGATATGAATGGTAGAAACCAACTAAAAAGATTTGCCGAGAAAATGCATAATGTTTACTTTCTCTTACTCATACACATTCACACATATGGTGACAGGAGTCTAAATCCCTCCTGCTATAGAATTGCAACATTATGTAACCTAACACCAGTTACCATGGAAACAGGTATATAATTTGAATAGCCAATTACGTCACATCTCCACAGGTTTCCTCCAGTGATGAGTTCTGCAGCCTGAGTGTGGATCAGCTGACTGAGATCATCAGCCAGGATGAGCTGGAGGTTAAAGAGGAGACCAGAGTGTGGGAGGCTGTGGTGAGATGGGTGCAGCACAGCAGGGAGGACAGGTGGGCAGCACTAATATAGATATCTTTCATTGATGAAATTAGTTGATAATTACATAATATTACTACTGAAGGAACCTGTATCTGTATAGCCGATATAACCACCCTTCGGCGTAACACACCAGCTTTGCAGGCACACGGCGCGGCAGCAGCTAGCTATATCACACCGAACGACTTGTTACACTCAATCTTTGCACATTTAATACTGTAATTCACTTTATGTTCACGGTAGCAAAATTTCACGGTCTGAGAAAAATGGACATGTTCACGTAACTATATGTTCACGGTGGTGACAAGTGCAGGAAAAAGAAAGTCCAGGAATTATTTGTTAACTGTAATGATAAGTTCACTTTACACAAGAGACAGTGAAAACAGTGAACTTATCAGTACAGTGAACAAATCAGGAATTACAGTAGCAGGACTTGTTTAAACCTTGCTAGTGATGATGCCCCTACTGTGCTTGGTGGCAACGAGTTCCAGTCTACGATAGTTCTGGGGAAATACGAGTTTTTGAACACCTCAATTCTTGGTTGATAACTCTGTATTTGAAGACAGGACTGTTTCTTGTTCTTTTCTGGGCTGATATTGATAACAAGCACGTGGATGTTGATTTTTGATTGTTTGCCAAATGATTAGACATGCCAGAATTTTCTGCAGAGATGAAAAATATGACCCAAATCTCTCACTTCACCTTGTTCCCTGCAGACTGCAGCACCTACCCAGCATCCTCCCTCACATCCGCTTCAACCTGCTGACCTCAGATGACACGGCAGCCATCTTGGATCATACCCTGGTCAGGGAGGATCCTGGGAGTTCTGAGGTCATCAGGAATGTGGTACGCTCCAACCAGAAGCCGAGGCTTGCGATGACTACAGAAATGGTTCTGTTGCGTGATGATGTGAAGTATGTATAATATTATACTTGTTCTTCTTCTTTGACTCTGTTTTCATGCTTGAATTTCTCTTCAGCATTATCTTCCTAAATCCAAGAACCAACATCAGGGGTCTCCCCAGGCAATGGTGCAACGGCGGTGCGCCACTCCCAAAATTTCTAGCGCCACTCCCAAAATTTTCAAATTAAGGGTCGTCTTCTCTTCGTATTTTCGCGGATAAATAGGCAAAAAACATCGAAATCTTGACGCGAGTGGCGTCCATTTTCCCGTCGGCATTGTTTCTGAAACTTGTGAATGGGCGATAAACGAGTAAACAATGACCATTTCGCACGACGCTACCGAGAGAATAGCTGTCATTGGTGGAACATCGGGCGCCCCGCTAGCGTTTTTAAGTCATGTAAACAACGCTAATTGTCTGATTGGTTTGTAAAACAAAGCCCTCGACCCCGAAAATAAGTTTATAAAGCCGATGCGTTTACGAACTAGCCGTGGAAAATTCCCTACCGTACCGCACCATGAGCATGTGGCGGCCGCAAAATTCGGTTAACGCAACAGATAAATGTCTGGGCCAGTATAGCGGCATTTCCCATGAAAATAAAGTATATTGTTTATTTTTCGCCTGCTGTCGGTTTTTAAGTTCCAAAACGTCTGAAAAAGCAGAAATTTGCTCACAAAACCGGACGGGGGAAGGCGAGTCGCTATCGGCGTGAAGCACATGGCGAGGCCTTTTTAAAAATCGGTAACGCGGAAGAAAAATGCGTGGTCCATTTTAGCGATATTTACCATAAAAATAACGTATGTGGTTTATTTTCCCTCTGGTGTTAGTTTTTTAGGTCCCGAAACCCCTAAAAAGGTAGAAATTTTCCCATAAAACGCACGCCGAGGGGTGGGAGGGCGGCCGGCACAGAGCTGCATGACCCGTAAAAAGTCAAAGGTCATAATGCACGCATATTACGCAATCACCCTAAAGCGCCGATTTAGCTAATTTTAGGGCGTTTAAAATTGATAAAATCACATTATTGATTTTTAGGAAAACAATGGGATGGAAACTAATCAAAACTTTGTGCTGAATAATTTTTTTTCTTCAGAAGATTTTTTCTTCAGAAGGAAGTTTTTTCTTCAGAAGTTTTTTCTTCAGAAGTGTTTCAGTTTTTCTTTCAGAATTTTTTTTTCTTTCAGAAGTTTTTTCTTTCAGTTTTTTTTCTTACAGAAGTTTTTTTTCTTTCAGAAGTTTTTTTTTCTTT
>NW_017803898.1:1297812-1360370 GCF_001625305.1 Branchiostoma belcheri | reverse complement strand
TCCGGACCTCTCCCCCCCCTCACAGCCGCGCTTCGCGCGGCGTCGGGCACTACGTGCCCTCCAAAAAAATTACAGCACCACTCCCCTAAAAATTCCTGGGGAGACCCCTGAACATTGTATGTCCTGATCATTGAATGTATCTTGCCTTTTATTTACAGTGGTAAAAAGATGCTGTGGATGAACCCAGGAGAAGGGAAGTACATCTGGTGTGACTACAACCAACCAGTATGTCCATACAGGGGTGTGGTTACTCGTGATAATGAGATCTATGCCTTGGCTGCAGATCCAAACAACATCTATCTGTGTAAATACAACCATGTTGAGAACAAGTGGGAACAGAAGTCTACCGTGTCCAAAGGATGTGAAGAACCGGGAGTTCCAAATGACTACCTTATGGAAATCGATGGACATCTTTTTTACCTTGTGGTAGATCCAGAGGTGGTATTGAAGAAATACAACCAGCACTCGAACGAGTGGCATAACTGTTCAACGCCTGAAGATTGTGAGTTTGCCTCCATTTGTTTTGCAGTGTCCTGCAATCAGCACATCTACCTCTTCACACTTGCAGAAATGCATTGGTACAACCCAAGGGAAGACCGGTGGTCCAAGAAAGCCCTGTCAGTCTACGGCCCTGAAGTGGAACTAGACTTCGGTATCATGGCAGTTGCCATGGGAACAGAGATCTTTTGGATGGATCCTGGCACCTACAGGGTGTTGGTGTACGACACACAAGCAGACAGCTGGTCTGAACTTGAACATCCAGTCCTAAGGTTTCAGGACCTGAATCAGGAGACTAATCCAGACATTGAAGATGTGGCTTTCTTTGTACTCCAAAACACGCTGCATGCAATGGTGGAGTATTCATATGAAGATTACCCGAATCCAGATGACGAGCAAAGGCTACTTCAACAGGTTTTCGTGTATGACAGGCCTAAAGGTGTTTGGAGAGAGTTATCCGAACTGCCTTTTGGGCGGCAGTGTGTGTACAATTGTACAAACGCCGTGGCTCGGATGTACCTACCATATCTGAACACCAGCCAAGCTGACACACAGGATGCAGCAAACCCAGAGGGACCAAGTGGAGAATAGTTTTGGTAGTTCGCAACCCATCTAGCCTGGTTACCAAACCTATTGTAGCTCCAGAGTCCTACAGCCTCTCCACAAATATCTGTAAGACTCTGGAGCTATAATAGGTTTGGTAACCAGGCTACAACCCATCAGAGAATGTGTTGGAACATGCTTTGATGACTTCTTTGTCTGAGTTGGTCTTATAAGTTATTAATATAACTCGTATTGTATTGTTAGTATGTCCTTAAATTCACTATTTAAACCATATGTATGGGCATTTAATATTTGTAGATTATAGCTCAGTTCACCGTGAATTATATATCATTAGAATAGAAGGCTTAGTTTGTAGCCTCATTTCACACTAACAAAATTAATGTTCACTTGTATTTACTAAAAGTTCTGTCAGATCGTCTTGACAATGTATACTTTTTATAACAATACTGATGAATAGCACTATTTTTTCAGAGATTAAATTGTTTTCATGTATACATGTGTGCCAAAGCTTTTTTTTGAGAGAACTTTTGATTCCCCCAACCCAAACTGTGACTAGAGTGATGATGTTACAGATATAACAGAATAAATTTTCTGAAGAGCCATTTTCAGTCACTGATAAAAGATTGTGGATAAACGTCTGTCTTATTCAGTCCTAGTAGGATGAAAAACATTACCTGAAACGGAATAAAAAGACACTAACAAACTTAAACTGTTGATACGGAAGTTGTTATTCAGTAATAACTGTAAAAAAAATTGTTTTTAAGTTTGAAGTTCTTGAACTATTTCTTGCATAATTCGAAGATGGAAGTTTAAGGTTCTTCAAGTTTCCTTCTATCATTTGAAGTTCTTGAACTTAATTAATTTGAAGTTTTTCTTCTGTCATTTGAAGAGTTTGAAGTTAACAGTTCCATTGTTTGAAGAGTTCTTGAAGTTCTCTAAATATTTATTCTGTCATTTGAAGAGCTTGAAGTTCTTGAAGTGTTTCTGGACCTCAGACTTGGGGTAAGGTTTGACGGCCAGACACGTCGCTACGTTCTCCGGCTGTTCTATCCACAACTTGTGATCGACGTTGTTCTGTTGAAGCTGCTCAGCTAACATGCACAGACTCTCCTCATCTTTAGCCTAGAGGGAAAACAAAAACAACAACACAGGATCAGTACTGGTTAATTGTTCTATCCACAGCTTGTGGTCCACGTTGTTCTGTTGAAGCTGCTCAGCTAACATGCACAAACTCTCCCCATCTTTGGCCTAGAAGGAAAACAAAAACAACAACACAGGATCAGTACTGGTTAATGTTCTGGGGTTGTTCTATCCACAACTTGTGGTCCACGTTGTTCTGTTGAAGCTGCTCAGCTAACATGCACAAACTCTCCTCATCTTTGGACTGGAAGGAAAAACAACAAAACAGGATCAGTACTGGTTAATTGTTCTATCCACAGCTTGTGATCGACGTTGTTCTGTTGAAGCTGCTCAGCTAACATGCACAAACTCCCCTCATCTTTGGCCTGTAAGAAAAAAAATATTGAGATATAATAGAGAGATAACATGCCGGGAGAGTTAGTCTAGCCTGTACCAGGCTTCAGAAGCGAATGAACAACAACAACAACACAGGATCAGTACTGGTTAATGTTCTGGGGTTGTTCTATCCACAGCTTGTGATCGACGTTGTTCTGTTGAAGCTGCTCAGCTAACATGCACAAACTCTCCTCATCTTTAGCCTAGAGGGAAAAACAACAAAACAGGATCAGTACTGGTTAATGTTCTCCGGCTGTTCTATCCACAACTTGTGATCCACGTTGTTCTGTTGAAGCTGCTCAGCTAACATGCACAAACTCTCCTCATCTTTAGCCTAGAAGGAAAACAAAAACAAAACAGGATCAGTACTGGTTAATTGTTCTATCCACAGCTTGTGATCGACGTTGTTCTGCTGAAGCTGCTCAGCTAACATACACAAACTCTCCTCATCTTTAGCCTAGAGGGAAAAACAACAAAACAGGATCAGTACTGGTTAATTGTTCTATCCACAACTTGTGATCCACGTTGTTCTGTTGAAGCTGCTCTGCTAACATGCACAAACTCTCCTCATCTTTAGCCTAGAGGGAAAAACAACAAAACAGGATCAGTACTGGTTAATGTTCTGGGGTTGTTCTATCCACAACTTGTGATCGACGTTGTTCTGTTGAAGCTGCTCTGCTAACATGCACAAACTCTCCTCATCTTTAGCCTAGAGGGAAAAACAACAAAACAGGATCAGTACTGGTTAATGTTCTTGGGTTGTTCTATCCACAGCTTGTGATCGACGTTGTTCTGTTGAAGCTGCTCTGCTAACATGCACAAACTCTCCTCATCTTTAGCCTAGAGGGAAAAACAACAAAACAGGATCAGTACTGGTTAGCCAATTACACAATTCCAGAGAGAATGTAGTTCTGGTAAGAAACTTTGTAAACCATCTCTTGCTGTTAGGGCTGATTGGACCTCGCGCCCAAGAGCTTGTGGCTTACACCTCTAACTCCTTTCCTGCTGCTCGAACTACATGAACCTAGGCTATCAGTTTCATAAGCTCGAGAGAACCACTCCCAGAACCACCAATAGTAGCTCAGGCTACAAGTATAAATTCCTGTCATTTATCATATCTTGTAGTATTATAGCAACTACCGGTATGCGCAAATGAGCTGTTGTTGAGGTCTTCATTTTGACTGACTGCACTGCCCCTCCCCTCTAGCACAACTTTGTGCATACTGTCTAAACCGGCCAGATATTCCCGTTTGTTGGTGTCGTCCCTGTGGACGTGTAACATTGCGGTACAGTCATGACAGGCCCAGTAGACCTGTAATACAGGCTTGACAGGTCAGGAATACTAGCAGATATTACTGCGCCCCTCCCCCTTTAAACGTACCTCTAACACAACCTTGTGCATACTGTCTAAACCGGCCAGATATTCCCGTGTGTTGCTGTCGTCCCTGTGGACGTGTAAGACGGCCGTAAAGGCATGACAGGCCCTGTAGACGTGTAGTGACAGGCCAGAAATACTAGTACATTACTGCCCCCCTCCCCCTTTTACATACCTCCAAAACCACCTTGTGCATACTGTCTAAACCGGCCAGATAGTCCCGTGTGTTGTTGTCATCCCTGTAGACGTGTAAGACGGCCGTACAGGCATGACAGGCTATGGCTGCCCCCCTCCCCCTTTACGTACCTCCAACACCACCTTGTGCATACTGTCTAAACCGGCCAGATAGTCCCGTGTGTTGGTGTCGTCTCTGTAGACGTGTAACACTGCAGTGCAGGCATGACAAGCTTGCGCTATGACCGCTCCGGTCGGCCATTTCAACGCCCGAAGAAGATCCGCTCTTACGACCACGTACTGTACGAGAGGAGAAGCCATCTTGGCATATACCAATCTAAAACAGGGGTTCAAAATGTTTCTAGAATTTCAAAATTCTATTTCATGAAATTTATTACATAATAACATTACAAGTACATTACTATATGAAATTTATAATAAAAGTTTATAGTAGAAATGACATTTTAGAAGAAATTCATTCGTTTTTTGTGCGTAGTGCAATTTTAAGTCCCCTATATTTGAGTGTGACATCCTTGAAACTTTTGAATGCTGGGAAATTTTTAAGGCGCCAAGTCTGAAAACAGAAAAATCGGGGGAGAGATTTTTCCGGAAGTTATACGGAATTTGCTTGAAAAAGAGCGACTACACTCCGCACAGGTTTTGAACAAGTTGTTGGGAAGGGATTTTGTGAACTATGAGGCCAGAAAAAGGAGGTAAAATTCTAGTCTGCTGTTCATAAACAGTTGTTTACGATTGGGGGGAGGGGGGCTAGGTTAACAACAAAAATATAATTTTAATTTTTAGTACCGAATCTCGCTCGTACCTGCTAGTAGTCTTCTCTTGTACCTACCTTGAAAATACCAAATGCTTTTATAATAGAATCGTTAATAACTGCTTTTTCCTATTCATAATATACAATATAGTAAATTATAGAATACTGTTGTTGTTGTTGTTGAATACTGTTGCAAAAAAATATATTTTTGACATGCTTAGAAATATTTTTAATTCATAATTTCATCGTCCATTCATTCTTTCCCATGAATATGCCAACAGGAGTGCAGGAGTTTCTCCAACAGTTGGATGCCAAGGCAACCAAACTCACCAGTTACTATGGCAACGACTACCCTCAAGGTCATCAGGGCGGAGGTCAAGGTCAGACGCAGGACTCAGCAGGTCAGAGGTCGAGTGGTGAGGATGCCAGAGCTAATGAAATGGAGACCATGATACAAAATTTGCAAGAGAAGAAAAGACAACTGAAACAGAGACTTTGCAGTGGACCAAAACAGGTGGGAAAGATAATAGTCTTTTAATTTATGTTTTTTTTTTGCATACAGTATCTATACAGGGCTCTAGCCAGCACCCGTTTTTTTTCGTCAATTGCAGGAACTTTGTGACATGTGGTGGAAAAATTTTCAAACCAATCCATCAACAAAGTTGACAAAAATCTTAGGTACAATTATAAAAAAAAAAAAAACATTCAAAGGACCACCAAGAACCACTTTTATCCCCATGATTTACCTCTCAAAAGGTGGGAAATTGCATTTTAATGGCTTGGAAATCCAAAATTGGGTCCCCGAACTTTCCCTGAACCTGGGCTAGCGGAAAAAAATTTTGACAAGAGCCCTGTACAGTATCTATGTTTTGAGGTGGTTGGGATTGGACTATTGTAAATTGCCTTTATTTTTCTACTAGGTATTTGGGAGCCTTGACAATAAGAAGTTGCAGAGGTTCAAAGTGAAGACTGAGGCTGACAGAGCTGCCATGAGGAGGGCGGCTGACTACATCAAACAGAGGAGAGCTGAGGAACTCAAGAAGGCTTACAGCTTGGCAGGTATGCAGCAGTTACATTTATTTTGGCAATGCCTCTGATTTTGATTTATTGAAATTGTAACAGTACAATACACATGGGACACAGGCAGCTGTTGCTGGTGTTGTGCCCCGCACATAGAAACAAATACAGGACAGACAACACTCATTTTCACTTGAGGTAAGTAGGGAAAGTCGTGTCAAGGGCGCAAGATCGGTGGCATGTCAGGACTCGAACCTGGGACATATATGGGGCATAGTTAGAATGGTTGAGAGGTTAGGCTAGCAAACAGGTGACAAAGAAGTCATGGGTTCCTGGCAACTGGTTGACCAGCTATTTGTGATAGACATACAGGATGGGTCTTTTGAGTATTTCTTATTTTTCAGGTATGAGTATGACCCGTGTGTCGGAGTCCTGTGTCTGTGTCACCTGGAGGACCTTCAGTGCCGGACAGTACAGGGAGTCCTACCAGGCTGACATCCATGTTTCACAGAGCTTGAAGGTTAGATATACTTTCACATACATGTAGCACTTCTTGTGTGTTTGTGAATGTGTGTTTTTCTGTGTGTTTGTATGTATGTAAATTGTCAATTTGTGTGCGTGTATACAGTATTTTTTGGGGGGTTACTTTTATATTCGCTGCATTTCACGGTCACGACTGTACTGTGAATTTATCATCATCGTTCCTATATAGTTCCACATACATGTCCATTTTTCTCAGACCATGAACTTTTGCTACTGTGTGAACATTTGCTACAGTAACTGCAAAGTGATTTACAGTATTCAATTGTATGCATTTAGTGTACGTGTCATTTATACAAAATCATATTTGAATCAAATTTTGATCCCTTGTCTCCACAGATTGGTCACCACACCCTCCCCACCTCCCTACCCCTGGAGGAGCTAAGCTCCACCCTCCTGAACTCTGACCTGAAGAAGTTTCTCTGGGCAGTTGGAGACCATCTGAACGCCTTGGTGTCTGGAGCATGAAATATATTAAGGCCCTTTTCCCATTAGAATAGAATGTCAATATGGATCTGACCTGTATCTGTATCTGTATAGCCGGTATAACCACCCTTCAGCGTAACACACAGCTTCTGTATCTGTATAGCCAGTATAACCACCCTTCAGCATAACACACCAGCTTCTGTATCTGTATCAATATAGCCATTATAACCGCCCTTCAGGGTAACACATCAGCTATCAAAGCCAGATCAAAGTGAATCTATTTGTCTGGATTCTGATCCTATTGGGAAAATGCCCTAAGGCATTAGAATTCAAAGCATTGTATGTTTCATGTCATAAAAAAAACAATCATGCTTGAACTCCAAAACAAAACAAATTATTTCACCATAGCTTTTATTTCTCAGTTTCTCCAAAAGAAAAAATACCTTAATACTAACGCCAGCCTTTCAAGTTGCAAGATATGCATATATTTTCTGTATAATATTCGAAAAGCAGTTTGCAATGTGAACATAACAAAGCTTAAAGTTGACCATGATGTTTTTTCCCCAATAGGCAAGAACATATTGTAGAACCTAATAATACACACATAGATATGTTATTGCCATGTTAACTACAACAGTTACCATTGTAGTCATCAACTACATAAACTTATTTTTTCTGACTTTATACAATTCATTGTCACTTTTATATAATACTTTAGCAGAAGTTACATTCTTGTAATGCTCTAAAACACCTTCCAAATAGAATGTAACCATAATTTTTTTACTCCATATACAGAAAGGAAGCTTAGTGTAGCTAGACCTGAAACCTGGGGCTAGGAAAAATATGTATTGTGTGACCTTAAATGTACTTATACATATTATCCATCATAAGACCAATTGGCAAGTAACTAAGCTTCAGTGGTTTAAGCTAAAGCAAGCCCATGTCAAATATTTTACATGTCCCAAAAGTCACTGTATTTCTTCCATATCATATATAACTAGACAAGGAAGAGAATCTTCATAGAAGTTTCATAATTCTAAATTATAACATTTTGTACAAAGAAACACAAATAAAACCTTTTCCAAGCTGCATGTAACAATGTAATATCTACAGAATAACGATTGCATCAGAAAGATATTGCACCAGTTTTCACACAAGAGTTCTACACGCATATATATTGCCTCTCTACATAATATTATATCAAATCACTATTCTTGCAAAGTAACCCTTACATATGTCCATTAACTTTTAGGTGGTTAAATTTTTTTCCTGTCGAAATTTTTGTTGTTTCTATAGATGGTGAGGAAATTTCTTACAAGACTTCTCAACATTTGTATAATGTAATAATGAAAGTTCATCTGTGTTGGTAGTGACATGTTTAAAGTTAAAACTTTTGATCCAACACAAAAAGTTCTCTCACCTAGAGCTTTCCACCAGTCACTCTGGTCTTCCTCAGTAGACTGACCCAGTGTTGACGTCACACTTCAAAGAAGCCACGTGACAAGCTTCATTGGGTCAGTCTACTGAGGAAGACCAGAGTGACTGTGTTGGATCAAAAGTTTTAACTTTACATTTTTATATGTAGTACTGTACATCAATTTTTAGCCAGTTCACGTGGTAGAAAGATTGGTGTTGCATTTGTACATGTTCGTAAGAATATTGAGTAGTTACACCATGGCAACTGTTACCATGGCAATTGTTACCATGGCAACTGTTACATCATGGCAACTGTTACCATGGCAACTGTAGAGATATATAAATAGAGAAGTAGCAGCATTTGGATAGAACCCCCTCCAACCCCAAATATGTACAATTTCTAGAGAAACATTGCAAATAGATGCTAATTTTAGACTTACATGTACCTTACAACTACAGCATAGTACATATATATTATCATAGGGAAAGTTTAGCACTTAGTTCACAAAGATGGCATCAACTTTTCTATACAAATGCTTGATAATGAAAAGCACAAAATGTATATATTATCACTACTTATAGTATTGATTATCAAGTTGTTTCAAGTTACAGAATTTATATACAACATTTTAGCATCTGGACCCTGCATAGAAATCATGTTGACAAAATTGTCGATTTTTCACTCTTTTCAGACATTTTTACTATCTTACTGTTGTAATCATAGATTGGGCTTGGTTCTGATTCATTCAAAGTGCCAATATTGAAGAGGTGGGTTATAGCAGGAACTTAAAGTTCAGACATCAAAATGTACACATGAAAGTTTTAAGGAGACTTGCCACAAAACCTTTGAAAAGATGTGCGTATAGTTAACACTAAGCCAAGAATATTGCTATAGGAAAGACACACACATACATGTACAGTAACTGTATATATCCAACTGAATGTCATTATGTATAATTATGGGTACTTTAAATTGTGAAACTTGCTCGGTGGTTTTATTTTTTTAGTGAATGAGAATTCGTGGCACCACATAAATATACTATACCTTAGCCCTCGATATTTATATTTTAGCTCAAGATCCACTCACCATGTTCTCTCATCTAAAACTTACCTTACCTGGCACCGAATACAGCAAAACCATTTTGGAAGCTTTAACCACAACCATATAAAGCTCTCTCCAACTAAATATCATTGTCATAAATTCTCTATATGACTGTTCATAACCCCTTACAATCTCATTGCACATCTTAGAGTGCAAGAAAGGATGCATAATATCTTCTAGATGTACAAAGTAGGAATTCCTTCTTCCCACCATAATAACTTCAAATTTCTACACTCATTCTTTTTCTTTAATCCCCCACATTTTCAAGATATACAATCATTTATGTAGTATTGTAGAAACTCCCTTTCCCAACCATAATTTTAATTTAACTTTTTAAACTTCACAGTTTATTTTTTGCTTTAGACACCCTTCCCAACCCCTGAGCACAATGAAGCATATATAAGTTGAGAAATTATGGGTTGTCCCCAAGTGTATCATAGCTTGGGAAGCGTAGAAGTTATAATGCCATTTCTTGTCGTTCCGTTCGGCTTTTTCTTGTTTTCGAAAAGTGTGGTCTCTTCATCGCTGAGTAGGTCATCTGACTCGGACATAACCAAGCTGTTACCTTGCTTTTGGCCTGAAAGAAAGAAAAAGATTCAATGCTATTGGTTAAAAAAACAGACTACATATCATTTAGGTTATATGATAGAAGGAAAAATAGTATTATATCTTAAGACTATTACCAGTACATCAGTTAAGTCACCTTCAGGCTTGACTACCCTTTCAATCAACTGTCCAAAAAATCATCTCCCACCCTCTCTGCAACCACTGGTACTTAGACATACATGTAAAAAAAAAAATCAAATTTACCCGAAAGTAACAGATGCAATTCTCAGGAAATGTAAAAAGAAGTCAGCATATTGTGAAACATGTTAAAATGAGCTACATTGACTGACTGGTATACAGTCTTTTAACTGCTATCAGTTTTGGGGTCTACTATGAAGAAAACACAGTCATATGTGACACAGTTGTGTTTGTTCAACCCTGTCCCTCCTACCTTACCTGTAGACTTGTCACCTGTCTGTGAGACAGGCACACGGTGGTCCTTTCCGTCTACGCAGAATGAGGTTAGATAATAAAGGGAACCGTTACCAAACAAAGGGTCAATCCTATAGCTAAAGCCTTTCATGACATGTACATTGTATGTGAGTGAAGTGACTGTGTTTACATGTATGTGACAGTCACTCACTCACTCACTATCCTGGTTTCGATTATACTGCTGCCGGTTTCCCTGTCCCAGGGGTGGGCAGCAGTTGTTAACTAACTGTAATCTCCAAGCATATTTTTAGGTGGCGCAAAAGACAGTATCAAATTGGCCAGGCAGAATCCATTGGCCACCTGGCTAATGGACACTCCTCTGGTCAATGGATACTGCCTTGCCACCGTATGATCTGCTTGGAGATTAAACTAATGCACTACTGAATAGTGTACAGGCTTGTTTTTTCTCCAAGCGACAACCTTTTTCAGAAGTCATTTACAAAATTCTTAACAATCATGCCAAAATCACACAAAATCTTTTGCTCTAAAGTTTCCATCTCTACTGTAACAGTTATAGCCTTTGCTAACTCTTACCTCTACTGTACATTTCTATTTTTTCTCCCTTGTCGTCAATTTCATCCAAAAGTGTGTAACGGTGTCTCTTGCTTCTTCTGAATCTCCTTCGACTGCAGAAATGAAAAAAGGCAAAAAATTGGAAGGTAAGTAATGCTACAGATACGGTGTTCATGAATTCTGACAAATGATAGCAGTTCAGCACCAAGGACAGATGTGTACTGTTCTGTTCTTTTGTAAACTATTGTTTATAGCTATGTACAACTATATCTATTTCTCAGCAATGGCTGAAATTATGTCCTAAGTATATTTAGTTACTGATAAAACATTTTCAATGTACAACATAAGTTGTATACTGTAAAATACTTGCAGTTGATTTCATGGTAAGCTTTCTACTCAAACATGTCCTGTCTTCCTAACTGTCTAATATGTGAAAAGTGAAAATGAGTATTGCCTGTCCTGTATTTATTTCTAAGTGTGGGAAACAACACCTGCAACAGCTGCCTGTGTCCCGCGCGTATTGTATTGTTACAATATCAATAAATCAAATCAAACCAGTATCATGAGAACTTACTTCCTGACCAGACAGACCACCCCCCATGTGATCAGGCCCACTCCTACAACGATGCCAAATGCGATGACGATGACGTAAAGTATGCTCCAATCTGTAGGGAAGAGAGAGGTGGAAATGTTGTTATATACTGACTGGCGGAATTAAAACATTAACATGCCTCTAAGTCTAATTCACAAAAAGGCATCCTAGCCTGTCACAGTTTTAAGATTGAATCCTTTACTTACGAAAGTAGAATATACTGGAGTTACACAAGAAAACAAGTAGCATGCACTATTTTTGTCAGGTAGCAACAGAATCTGTAGTTATTTCTCCAAAGACTATGAAATGTGGTGAAGACAAATTTTAGACAGTCCACATGAAAGGAAACCTTTCTTTTAACTTTTATTGATCTATAATAGGGTTAATTGTCACATGATAGCAATTCAGCACCAAGGAGAGGTCTGCACTGGCACTCTGGTTATTTGTTACACCAGAGCTTGGCCTTGCCGGTGTTAACCCACTGGATAGGGCTGCCTGGAGGTGCAGTGTGAAGACCAGTACTACTAGCTGACTGCTGCCGACCCCTGTGGCAGGGACAACAGCAGCAGTATAATCTAATCCTGTATAGTGGATACTAGCTGAAACGTTTGACTGTTTCCAAAATCATACCCAGTTGCTTGAGTAACTGTTTTTTGGCATATCTTACTACCTGGATGTCTAACCTTCATTGACAAATCCTGGATAGTGTGAAATACACAGGGACTTACCACAGTTGCTGACTTTGTCTGCGAAGTAAGCCTTGAAGGGGTTCTGTACCCAGAAACTGTCACATTGGCACAGTTTGGTGAAGGAGTTACACACACCGTGGCCTGAACAGTTGTTCTGACAAACTGAAGAGGAAAGAAATCGCACATTTAAAAAAATCATACTGATGATGAAAATATTTCGAGGTGGAAGGGGGCCTATTTCTGATGAAAATACTGATAATTTTACAATAACTACAATGTAAGACGAAAAAGTCTGGTATGCTTAAGGTAGAAATACAATTCTGTGAGTATACAATGAATTTCAAACTGATTGCCAAGAAGTCACTCTAGCTATAATTGCAGAAGATACTCCATATCATCTTCAATTCAATCATAATCATAAATCTAATTCATGGTACATGTCTATCTAGATTTAATGTGATGTTATTTACAAAACAATTTTTAAGGACCGAGACTCAAAGCAAATCAAAGAGTCACTCAAGTTACCAACTTTCAGTTAATTGTTACAAAAATAAACAATTTATACCTACCGACTGTGTCTACTTGTACCACCTTGAAGTCCAGCACCTCTGACCCTGCCTTGAGTTTCCGTTTGAGTTTAGCCAGAACTGATCCGCCATCTTGTACCACTCCAGTCTGCGTGTTTATTACTACAAACACTACGATCATGCTGGGAAGTTAAAGAAAGTTGTTATAATTATGTTTACATTTGCAGAAGGAAAACAAATAACGATACAAAACCGGTATGTTACGACTGAAGACGGTTTACTGACTGTGAAACAAAACAAAAACTGTACTTACGCCAAAAAAGTTACTAGAGCAGAATCATATCCAGTTGCTTGAGTACCTGTTTTTTTTTCCATGTACATGTACAATGTATCTCATTAACTTTCACCAACGTGAATTGACAAAACCTGTACTTACTTGCCAGTGGACATGTCCTCTTTAATTTCCTGTACTCGGATGTCAGAATCCATCACATCAATAAGTACAGCCAGCTGACGAACCAACATGGCCTGCCAAACAGACATCAGAAATTATAATTTTCATGATGGAAGAAATAGAAAAATACATGTTATATGCTGATCCAGTGAGAGCTCAACTTTTCCCATACATGTACATAGAAGATTGACTTTCATATGATAATAAGTATAATATTATACAGAACTATACAATCTTAAAATAGTTCCTTAACTCTTTTCCAACAAATGAACTACTCTACATGTAAGTCCTTAGGATTGCAACTCATATAGCAGTATGCAATGCATCTGAGAAACATGAGAGAAATGTACAATGTATGCCACTTAGGGCCAGGATAGTATATCTGTATCGTTTCTACCTTGTTCCCCTCAGTAAAAGATGTGATGTCTGCAGCCAGAGCCAGTTCTACTAAGTCATCTCTGTGCAGATCTGTAAAAGAGACAAGACAGAAAACAAACTGTTACAGTAGTATGATATACAATTGTAGAGAACACTTTGACAAGTCATTCTATACTTTAAGTGGTGTCTACTTCCACAGTTAAGTCCTGACACTAACACAGGGAAGGCACACCTTGTCTTTCCCTGCCAATATATCCAATTGTAAGAATCAAAGAAAGAAACAATAAACTACTGTAACATGTTGTTGTCTTCTTCTTCTTTCAGACTGCTTAGCCCAATATAATATTGGATTATGAGCAGCTGCACATGTGTTAGTTACAAAACAGGTGACAAATACAGGTACAAATAAAACAAAGGGAAAATTGAAGAAAATGGACTAAGGAACATACATATTGATTCTGTGGCTGTAAAGGACAAGACAAGTGAATGAAAAAAAAGTTTTCTCACCTTTCTTGACAATGACCGTAGCAGAGTCGGTGTCGAACAGTCCCTTTGCATCAGTCACCTTCAGATGGAACACGTAACGTCCCTCCACCAGGTTAGTCAGCTGTAGAACTGCCTTGTGGTCAGAGCTGTTCAGGACAACCTGGGGACAAGTTAAGTCATGTTTAGAGTTAAAACTTGAGATCCAACACAAAAAGTTCTCTCACCTAGAGCTTTCGACCAGTCACTCTGGTCTTCCTCAGTAGACTGACCCAGTGAGGCTTGTCACGTGGCTTCTTTGAAGTGTGACGTCAACACTGCTTCACACCAGGCAAGCAGCGCTGCGGCAGCTGCCTACACTGAATGACGTGTTACACCTAACTCTTGAACATCTAACTCTAAGCATTGTTTAAGGCTAATTATCTAATGATGATGCCCCTACTGTACTTGGTGACAGCGAGTTCTACTCTGCAATAGTTCTAGGAAAGAATGAATTCTTGAACACCTTAATCCTTGGTTGATAACTCTGGTACTTGAAGGCATGACTATTTCTTTTTCTTTTCTGAGCTGGTATTAGGTTAGTAGTTGTTTCTTTTGATTGACACCTACCCCAGCGGCAGGGCTCTGTGGGTCTCGTGTCCAGAGAAAGTCGACGATGCCGTGGTCGTCTGTCGAACGAGAACCGTCCACAACCAGCAGGGTCTGGGGGAGCTGGTACGTCACGTCTCCCCCTGCGTCTGCACGAGGCTTGTGGTTTATATCTGTTAGAAAACACACAAGTAGCAAAGCAATGAGTTTTATTATGTTTTCTGAAGGAAAACATATTGTTTTTGCTACGTTTCCTCTTCTTCTTCCGTTCCAAACACTACTGACCTCTGACCTGGCCAATGACCTGATCTGTTGACATCTCTCACCATCATACTGGTGTTGGGTTACATCATGTTGCAATTTTATAGCAGGAGGGATTTAGACTCCTGTCTGACCATATACATGAATGTATTTGAGTAAGAATTAACAGAACAGACCAAATGCAAAGGTAAACATTATGCATTTGCTTTGCAAATGTTACCTTTCTAGTTTCATTCTTAATTTGGTACCTAGCATTGTAACAGTATCATGACTTTTCTCACCTTCCTTCACCTGCACAGTGACAGAGTCCCTGGAGCACAGGTTCTTCTCATCACACACCTTCAGGGTGAACTCATACGTGCCTGTCACTAACCCTGTCACTGTGGCAACGGCCTGGTCTGTGTTCTGTAGGTCAACTGAGGACGGCCCACTGCGGAGGGAGGGGGGAACAGGATGACTTTATTTTTAGTTACAAAAAATGTATGGCTGAACCTCATGTCCACACCTCTCCTTCTGTCTCTTTCTCTTTCTCCCTCTCTCTCTCTCACTCTGTCTCTCTCCCTCTGTCTCATTCCCTCTGGCTCTCCCTCTTTCTCCCTCTCTCTCTCTCCCTCTGTCTCTCTCTCCCTCCCCCCTCTCTCTCTCTATGACTCTGTCTCTCTCTCTCTCCCTCTCTGTCTCATTCCCTCTGGCTTTCCCCCTCACTCCCTCTGTCTCTCTCTCTCTCCCACCCTCCCCCCTCTCTCTCTCTTTGAGTAAGACTTCTGTAGTAATTTGTCAGGCTAGACAGGGGCTTAAGCTTGTATGAACACATAATTACTAAGTCCTAATAATAGTATATATTTTCAGGATTTAATTTGCCCTACCTGGTCTTAGTCCACTCATAGGAGACTATCCCCTGATCGTCTGTGCTGTCCCCCCCGTCCAGGGTAGTGGTATCATCCGGTGATGTCAGCTCCTTGTCAGGCCCTGCATCTGCTACTGGGGGCTGGTTGTTTTCTGGGGGGGAAATAAAGTTACACTTTCTATCTTTATCTGTATAGCTGGTATAACCACCCTTCTGTGTAACACACCAGCTTTTGTATCTGTCTCTGTATAGCCAGCATAACACACCAGATTCGCAGGCACATGGCACAGTGGTAGCTGGCTATATTATACCAAATGACTTGTTACAGCCAGCTTTGCACATCTAACTGCAGACTACCAGAGATGTTGAAAGCTATCTAGTGATGATGTCCCTACTGTAATTTGTGGCAGTGAGTTTCACTCTAAGTAAGAAAGTTCTAAGTTTTTGAACACCTCATTTTTCCTGGAACTATCGTCACACAACACACAAAGCCACAGCTCGGCTATACATCTTTATCTGAAAGCATCAACCATCATTCAACAGAGATTTCTAAGCTCCAGACTTGTTTCTACATGTAAAATGATATTATATAATTGTAAATTATTAAAGTATTATAATGTAAAAACATATTTAACAAACAGAAATAGCCTACCAGGCTGCACAACGACAGTGACTGAAGCATCATCCTGCTGATCTGAGCCGTCAGTAACAGTGAGAGTGAAGGTGTAGTCTCCTACCTCCATGTTAGATACATGAAGGATAGATGATCTGGTACCCTGTATGAGGAATGTAAGACACATGTGAGTGAGAGTGAAGGTGTAGTCTCCTACCTCCATGTTAGATACATGGAGGATAGATGATCTCGTACCCTGATAAAAAAGATCACACAATATAAGATACCAAAATACAACATTTGCCAATGTCTCAAACATGGGACCTTTGGCTTTATAAACTATCTGAAAGGACATCTCTAGCCAAAGCTACATTGTAGGTACTCATTTTCACCTGAGTTGGGTGCAGAAATAGATGAAAAGAGCCTTTCTGAAGGACAGTTGGAGCCTGCCTGCCTGGGATTGGCACGCAGATCCTTCAGCTTCTAGTATTAAGTCTACATTTACCCTAACCACCTTGACTACATCTAACATACAATGTACAACAAATGCACGATGTGTCCCGAGAATGTCCTCTTTTGTGATCATACCACAATCAAGGGCTCAAAATACATGCACCACCTGCACTTGCAGATATGCAGAAAAAAGGATTTCTGCAACCGTACATAGAATGTGTGCATGCCCTTACCTGCAAATGTCTACTGCAAATAAAAAGTGATTTAAAGTATTACTAATTTAAATCAGTGATTTAAAGTATTACTAATTTAGTAATAATAATATGACTGTCTCAAGTACATGTATGCCCTCTGTTGTGATTATACCACAATTAAAATATGTTCAATGTGCCCCTGCTCTTACCTGCATGTCTGCCACTGCATCCACCTCCTTGACCCACTCATAGCTGACAATGCCCTTGTCATCTGTACTCTTGGAGCCGTTCAGGATCACTGAGTTCTGGGGCATCTACAGATTCAATATCAGAAATATTTATTAGAATTCATCATACATGTAGGGAATCATAGATTGTAGACAAGAAAAGTCACATACATGTATGACATCAATGAAAAATCTACTGTTTTGGTTCTCATAACCAGTAAGTTATAGATACAGGGAATCTTAGAGGCAAGGAAAGTCACATATGACATCAATGAATCCACTGAGTTCTGGGGCATCTACAGATTCAAGTCATACATATAGAAAAGTCACATACAAAATGTACATGTGTTACATCAACCAAAAATCTAAAATCTATATCCTTCAAGGAAAAGTTCATTTCACAGCTTTGCCAACAACAGTTTTGTCCCACTTTGGGCCAACATGCTGTAGTAGGCTGGTAGAAGTAAAATCATTATTAAGTGAGCACCTCTACATAAAGAACACCTGTCCTAGCTGACTAATATGAACACTTTTTGGGTGGTCCCTTAGAAGTTAGATAATCTTTCCAATTCACACATTAAAATTCCTGTCTATTATTATAAAGTATAGTGACTATCTGTCCACACAGACCAAACCTTATGGTCTGTGTGGTCTTTTTGCACAATTTTGACTGAATAAGACATGTTCCTACATTGTACAAATGTACATGTATAGTGTACTAACCTGAATGACATTCCCATTGAAAATTAACTATCTGTCCACAAAGATCAGATTTTATGGGTCCCGTAAGTGGTCTTCTTAGGCAGTTTTGACTGTACACATGTACATGTATTGTAAGAGCAAACCTGAGCTGGAATAGAACAAATACCATGCAGTCTTCTCACTTACTCACTATCTGGAACTACTGTGAAAATTATTTTTTTACATCATTGATGTATATGCAGCTTAAATGGGTAAGATACATGCCATACACATAGTATACTAACCTGAATGACCAGGTTAGGCCCTGCTATAGTATACTAACCTGAATGACCAGGTTAGGTCCTGCTATAATACATGTATACTAACCTGAATGACCAGGTTAGGTCCAGCATTAGCCACAGGCGGGTAGTCTGTCTCCTTATGTACTGTGACGTTGGCTGTGGTGGAGTCTGTTTCTCCGTCTGAGTCTGTCACAGTCAGTCTGGTGAAGTGTAAGAGAAGAAGAACCCAAATCAGCAAAGAATAAGGGTTTAGAAACACAAATTTTTCCTTAGAATTGTATACTAAGTCTTGTAAAGCCATGCTAACAGGGAACCAGTTAGAAAAATGCTGTAGTTATAAAAGAACAGCCTTCCTTTCTGTGAATGTCTGGAATTTGTGTCTTTTTGGATGACATTGTAACAGCTGGCATATGGGCTATTCAGAAAATTCCACTGAAAAACTATATACTAAGCTAGCAAATTTTCATGCATTTATTTTGTGTGCACAATTTTAGGACATTGGGTTACACATTTTAAGAAAGAAAACTAGTTTGTCTCACATAAGTGAGCCAAATTTGTGAAAAGTATACAAATTGTTCTTTTGAATAATGAAGAGAGGTAGACTGTACGTGGCACAGGATCCTTATTGATTTTTGTATGCCCTCAGGCAGGAAACCTGTTGCATACAATATGCTTCATTACAAAGTAATTTTGTAGCCCAAACCAAGGTAGCATGTCAAATTTGACCTTAAATGATTATATTTTGACAAATTCTTTACAAGAATAACAAAAACATTTCTTATCCAGGTCCTTTCCATTTTTAGGGGCCTCTTGAGTATGGCAATCACTTGAGATCTTTATTTGCAATCAGATACATATTCATGCACAGATACAGATTCATGTACAGATATGCAGATACAGATTTTCCGAGTAGGATGACCATGTCAGTCCCTACACCTGAGTGAGGGTCACAGTTGACACAGTGGATGCGTGGATGGCCCCTTGAGTAGACATACTCATACACCCTTAAAACGGACTATTAATAATAAGACTTACTTGAAGACATAAGAGCCAGGGATAAGGTGGTTCAGTCTGAGGATGCTCTCCTCTCCTGAAGCCTTCTCCTCTCTCAGCGGTCCTTTCACCTCCTCCCAGTGGTAACTAACGATCGCATCGTCATCCGTACTCGCTGGGAACACAACAAAAAAGTAGTAAACAGTAAACGAAACAAAGTCTTGTAGGTAACAAAATTTAACATTTACCTTCACATGGTCTAGCCTAACAAACTACATCAGCGCCCATCACCCCTCATTGAACCGCGACGGGGGTCAACATCGTCTACCAGATACCTTTGACCCAGTGTTGACATCACACTTCAGAGAAGCCACGTAAAAAGCCTCACTGGGTCAGTCTACTGACTCCTAGGAAGACCAGAGTGACTGGTCGAAAGCTCTAGGTAAGAGAACTTTTTGTGTTGGATCTTTAATTTTAAACATGTAACTTCCAACACAGATGAACTTTCATGAAACTACTGCTCTGTTTATTCTTACTCAAACACATTCATAATTATACATGTACTTGTATACGGGTGACCAGTCCCTCCAACTTTGTTCTGCCACTTGCTACATAATGTAACCCAACACCACAGGGTGTCGGCTACAGCAACAGTTACCATGGTGACAGACGTCTGGTCTAGGTCATTGACCTTTTTTTGGTGTGGATAGAACTAATTCAAAGTTAATCAGCACTCCATTCAGAAGCTCTAAGAAGGGTGTGTGACAGACATAGAAACATACATGTGGAAGAAAACATTACCAGTTGTGTAAAAAGAAAACCTCAATATCCTATCTAACACCAACCTGATGAAATTATTTTTGAACTTTTATTTCTGTTAAAAGATTAATGAAATTTTCTTACAAGATCCGTCGAGGATAGCAGCAGTGTTAGGCAGGGTGACCTCCTGTTGTTTGGGCTGTACTATTGCGACAGGAGGGGTGTTCACACGAGTAGGAGGTTGGACTGTCACATTGACAAACCCCTCCCCGTATTTGTCATCTCCCGTGACTGTTACCATGAACATGTAGTGTCCTGCAGTCAACTGTCAGGAAAAACAAACTCCTTGTAACCAGATGAATAATAAGTGACACAATCATTGTGCAATGTTAACTTATCAAAAAGTTAATTTCCTTTGAGAGGTTGGTCATTTGAAAAGCATAGTGTAGTTTCTAGTATAATGTAGAAGACAAAATGCAAGAAAAAGTGATTGTAGACAAGTATGCATTGTATATGATAGTGTTATATACAAGAATAAACATTGTGTGTGTATCCTTTGTTAACATGTATTTTCTTTGAGAGATAGATCATGGGGAGGGAGCCTGTAAAGGTGGTCTCCACCTGTTTCTCCCTTCCCTTCCACTTGTGGCAAAGCTTGAATAAATGAATAAATTATAGACTTAAAGGACAAAATTTTAGCTCTCAATCTCATTCTACATTTATACACATCTGAATCAGCGAAAGCAGCAACAGTAACAGTTGTAAACTTTTTCGAAACATAGATACTGAGCAAGTGCCCCACCTAGCAGTAACTTGAGGAACTGCACTGTTAGTACACTTACCTGTGAGAGATGTACAGACTGTGTGTGTCGTCCCTCCATCTCTCCCTGGTACTCCTCAGGACCAGATAACAGGCTCCACTCATACACATACTGCACACCTAAACAACAATACAACATAAAAATCTTAAGTCAGTTAGTTATTATAAACTTAAGACAAAAAGGCTTTCATTCCTTGTCAAGCCATAAGTCAAGTACTTCATAAGTCAAGAAAGTCAACAAGTAAAGGAAATGGCTAGAACCCTGTCCAACCATATTTTTCAGCCATATTACTGAATAGAATGCCTTCTCTATGGCTACTGCCAAAAAACACAAAAAACAGTGCCAAAAGGGGTGAGTGAACTCAAGTGACCCACATGACCCTGTCTGACACAAAACTGGGTCAAACCACTTAATTTTCTTTATATATAATTTCTTCTTCTTTGTAACTTCAAAAAGCTCCTACACAGGGAAACCAAAGCTCTCAATGATAAAAGCTTTAAATATCATGATTCTGGCTCCTGTATTTTTATCCGTCACAAGTTTCCATGTGTGACTGTGTTACATTGTACCTGTTTAAAAAAATGTAGGTCAAAACACTTGAATATCTAAAGTTCTTACTTCCCACATGTGGGTTTCCCAGACACTCTACTAGGAGTTGGCAACACTTGCAAATTGCTACTATCAAATCTATGATACATTTTTTACAGCTTTTAACTGTTTGCAAGAATCTAATGATTTTTGAAGAGCCTTCTAGGTTCTAAGGCACTGAACAAAATATCATACAAAATGTGATATGTTAAGCTGAAATCCAGGATTGTAATTAAAAACATTATTAATACATAATAGTTGTATAAGATATTGCAAGTGCTTGATGACCCCTAGCAGATTCATCGCAAACTGCAGTTCGCAAATAATGTTAAATTCAATCCTTTTACAAGTGGTTGTAAAAGTGTTTAGTGAGAAATTCTGCAGCCTGGGTGAAAATTTCCTCCAAGGACTGTCTAGTTTAGGCTGCTGCAAATGACCCAAGAATTAGATCAACAAAACATACATGCCTGTAGCTTAGGTTTTAAGTTGACTATGTATGTTTTGGCATGGATTGTGTAAGAAATATTCAGACTCAGCACTGCATTGATGGCTTTTGCAGACTTAAGGAAACGTTCAGTCAAAATTGTCCTGATAAGAATTTGTGGGAAAAGCTGTGTCAATCTTTATTTTGTGTCAAATTTTATTTGAATCCACACATTATGTAGTCTTTCAATATGCCTCGGTACATTAAACATTGTTGACAACAAAATGTGCCTTTTGGTCCGATTTGTACCATACTAGTATCCTGTTTGTGACGCCAAAGATTTATTTTGATTACATCTTTTTGACATCAGATCCTGTTTATATGGAACAGAACAGGATCTGAACAACATGTTGACGAGTTTTGAAGTGAGACCCAAACTTTTGAGAAACATTTTTTACCATTCTAACCTACTCTCCAAGCAGAGGTTTGGGTTTTGGGTTATTTTTGCCGTGTTGTTAGGCTTTTTTTATCAGGGTTTCTTTTTTGCACTGGATTTTTTTATCCCAATGAAAAAAATAATAAAAAAATTCCAGTACAAAAAGAAACCCTGATAAAAAGCCTAAAAACAAACCAAAATAACCCAAAACCCAAACTTCTGCTAGGAGAGTAGTTTTGACCCCCTTGAGGTCTTTGCACAGAACAGATTTAGACCTAATTTACTTTTCACATGTAAACAACAACGCACCGGATTTAAACGTACATGTAACACTAAACTGAAATAAACAAACAAACATTTTCACCTAAAGCGTGTAGCCCTTGAAACATACAAGAACACATATGACCACAAAATGAATTTAAATAAACACTGATCATTAGATAGCTTTAAACAATGTTTAGAGTTAGATGCTCAAAGGTTAGGTGTAACAAGTTGTTCGGTGTAATGTAGCCAGCTGCCGCCGCGCCGCCTGCCTGCGAAGCTGGTGTGTTACGCTGAAGGGCGGTTATACAGCTATACAGATACAAATACCGACAGTAACTGACTTTAAAAAATTCTATTTAGACATACATTGTATGTGACGTATACATAATGTCATAATTTCAAATATGCGCTTTTAAATAATTCAGTAATATTAGTTCCGTATGTATAATATCAGGGGATTTATGCTATTTGAAATGACAATGATAAATTTCATACAGTCAGTACATGTACATATAAAAAATGTTGGAATTCAGGAGCCATAATTTTAGAATTTAGTTACCATCTGGAATTTTAAGGTTCTAATGTGGCTAATATATATAATTCATTTATTTGAGAATCTTCCAGTTTTGCACTGGGGTAAGTTTGGAATAGTCCACTTTTGCGTGGGAGGGAGATGGACTGAAATATGCTGTATTTGCTCCCAAGCAAATGTAGGCCTTTCTAGTTTTAGAATTTAGTTCCCGTCTGGAATTTTAAGGTTCTAATATGGCTTCTAATGTGGTTTTTTTTAATCATAATGTTTTTTAATGTCTGATAAAAAAAAACAGACATTTATAAGGCACAGAAACATGTTACACTGGACAACTAGGGTTCCTTTCATGCAAACATTATCTACATTGTATCAAGACAAGTGTGGCAATTACAGAATACAACATTTGTGACATACCATGTCAACCGGCAAAAGGCAGCCCTTTTCAATTTTGTACCCAGCGATGCATAGCTGATTTTCCCATTGTTAAAGCTTTAAGAGTTACTCCTTACTGGTTAAATAGTGCTCTATTCAGACAAGTGTCCCTCCATGTACTTGTGGCTACTCATATTACAATTCAAAAACATCTGACTTATGAATAATTAATAGCTAAAAGGGCCTTGTCACATTTTTTACACTGTATGAAATAGTGTTTCTTTACGTAGTGATGCTTCATGTATATTATGTGTTTTACTATAATAATTGAAACCTAGCAGCTGTGAAAAATGTAACTTTACACTACATTGTATTTGTTTCATTGGTATAAAATTGTATGGAACCAGACTGTATAAAGTAGTATTTCTTCAGCAGGTAGTGGTCTTATAATAGTTACTAAATACTACAACCTTGCAGCTGTAAAATTTTAAAATAAAACCTTTAACTATTTGTTTCATTAGTAATAGTGTCAAAATAGTAGAACCAGATTGGTATTTAACTGGTACAGAAGATTATCTTAACATGTACATGTAGTAGGTTATAAAAATAAACATAAAATGTTTAACATTAAAAGTAAATATTATAAATAATAGTAGCCATGTAGCATGTAGCCAAGTATCAGGTATCCAAATCCGATTTAAAATCATAAAGAAAATTATAATCTCTTCTCAGGTGATATTTTTCTCTTTTCTCACTATAATTTTTCTTACTAATGGAAATAAAATTAAAAGCTGTTTGCATGAGTGACTCAGAGTGAGGCAGATAAAATGCAGACTCAAGGCTTGATAATGATTGAATGTCCCTTGGGAAAACAACAGGTCCAAGAACTCCCTGTCTTTTGGTATAATTTATGCAGGTCAACAAAAAGGCATTTCAAACATAAATTTTGCCAGAAAGTCTACACTGTCTTGACCCACTTAAGTTTTTTATATCATACTCATCACGTAATAACTTGAAGAGCTACATCCTCAATTGAATACAAGTAGTCAAAACCGCCCACTTAAAGATGGTTGAGTGTTTACTATTATGAAAAATACTTCAAGAAACAATCTGCAAAAATTATAGAAAATTTGTCTTCCATGTGCTATTAGGGAGCCTATTTATAGTTAAGGGCCTTAATCTGTTCAAAACTCTTAATGACAAAATCATATTTATATTTTGAAACAATAAAATGAAATTAATCATTAAAATACAGACATGTATACCTGTACATGACTATTTTGTACACAATATCCACATCAATATACACAATAAGTCATGATGCTTGTAAAATTTAAGCTTTGTTCCAACAGAAATTAATTTTCAGTCAAGCATTTCTGTTGTGTTGGAACAAAACTTGAATTTCATACATTGTAACTACTAGTGGGGATTCTACCAAGTTGAACACCAAGTTGAACACAGATGAGCTTTCATACAAATATGCATATACTAAAATATATTATGAAGTATTAAATGCAAAGATTAGTAATAGTATATCCACCAACCTTCTGGTCGAGTGTTTCTGTTGTGTTGTAACAAAGCTTAAATTTCATTACTACGGATTCTACCAAGTTGAACACAGATGTGCCTTCATCTGAATATACATACATTAATAAAATATTACCATGAAGTATCTGTGCAAAGATAAATAGTATTTATCCTACCCACCTTCTGGAGGTTCAGGCACAGTGAAGCCGTGTAGAGTGACACTGTTCTGTGGCAGTTGTATCACCTTGTTTTCTCCAGCAGATACCACAAGTTGGCTCACTGAGAACGAGAAACAACAAACTACAAGTAAAACTCCAACCCAGACTCTAATATGTGCATAAAACATTGGTCACTTGTAGTTAAAGAAGAGGGCTTATACTGTGTGGATGTGGTTTACTGTGTTGTGGGAATAGAAATGCAAATGAGAGGGTCATGTTGGGGGTTTACAGGACACTGGATTGTGTACATCCTGGTACGTAGTAGAGTTGTATCTCTGAATTGTGTACAGTATTTAGGCTGAATAAAAAGTATTTACCGGTTTTAGTCTGTGAAAAGTGGAATTTATATAATTTTTTCATATAGACTTTGTACCAATGAATTTGAAAACATCAATAGGGTACAAAAACTCATTTAATATGTAGATTCAAGAATTTTTCTGATAATTATTGTGGACAGTTGCATTGTTTCATAATTTATGCCTTGTTTTTTGCTAATTTTGCATTCAAAATTATTGTATACTGAATAATATATCAATTATCCGATAGTCATCACATATTATAATTTACCGTAATTATTTTTTAATTGACCCCAGGGAAAATTGCAACATCGTTTAATCACCCCTACGATCAAATAAACCCACCCGATTGTAATATATTTGCTCCTTTTACAGTAGAGTGGATTAAACCATTCTCCCATGGGAACAGGGGTGATCATATCTCACCATTATTATTCCAATACTCTGCTTCAATCCTGTCCCAGCAGTTCCCTAGAAACACCCCCACAATCTTGCTTAGACTAACCCCAAGGCATACATTGTAATTTTCCCCAAACATCATACAAAAAAAGAAGAAGAAAATATGTGGCACTGTTTTTTTTCCTGTGGGTAAATAATTGATTTAAGTTACGGAGATTTCATTTTGCTGTATAACAAGGGGAAAGAAAGCAGGCATTCACACAATCACAGTGTGCAATGTACTTTTCAGTTGGAGCTTGAAACAACCATACATACATAATTTCACTGTGCCATACCAGTTCACAGTAGATTGTGACAGAAATTTTTTACACCAATCCGTCAACCTTGACAGACAAAATTAACAAAAATCTTGTGTAAAAAATATATTAAAACATACAAAGGACCAACGACAACCACTCTCAACACCATGATTTGCCTCTCAAAATGTGGGAAACTGCGTATTTGAAGGCTTAAGTTACAAATCCTAAATTTCCCACTAGATTACGGTCTGATTATGAATATGAACCTGGGCTGACGGAAAAAAAATTTTGGAAGGCTAGAGCCCTGTTCCAGACTGAGTGACAGAATAGCTGTAGGGAAATTCCAGGTTGCAGGTTGAAATCCTCCTGCCATGCCTGACAGTGACCCTAACTAAGGATGGATGGTGTACCATCTGTCTGTCAGCTAGTCTGGTATAAACCTTCCACTACTATGAAATATTTATACTACTATTTACTAGGGCTGGGCCATTTTTACTTCTGGATATGGAAGTTTTTGTGTGTGTGGCTGAGGCTACACCAATTTAATTTGTTGGTTCTCAGTTTCGCCCATTCACTTTTTTTCTGATTTGCAAAAAAAACATTTCAGGCTCTGAATCAACTCTTCAGAGTTGTTACAGTCTTTTCATCTATCAATCAAAGTGGTTTGATTAAAAGGAATAAATCTGAACTTTCGTATGCTGAATGTTACAGCCTTTTTGTGAAAAACAACTTCAGTGTAATGTTTATAGTGAAAGTTGACAAAACTTCTGAGAGATCCTGTTCAGTATATACTAGTAGGTGCTGTCAAACTGTAAACTATAGATGATACGTGGCACATCAAATTGTCATAACAATATCTTTGAGTTCAGTGAAGGTCAAAAAGGCAGTATCAAGAAAAAAAAGAAAGGAATTCATGTGAACTCATTATGAATAGTACTATTTTAACATAATTCATAATTGGTGGCAAAAATTTTGCATAATTCGTAATCACTCCCCCTCCCCCATGCAGGCCCTGCTTACTACCTTTCCTTGCTTGTTATTTGTAATAATATCTAATGTAACCTTGAAGACTTTAGGCAACTGGTGCCAAAGACTTAATCAATTGTAGCTGCTTGGTGAGACCTTTATATCCGGAGTGCCTGAGGCTATAGTCATCCTCTTTATCAAAACCACCTGAACTGTCTGGACTTAAACACATTCAAGGTGTCCAACAGTGGCTCACTAGGAGAGGGTGTGATAGGGGATTCTGAAACACATCTACAGTGGATATGAGCTGACAATAAAGTGTCATGCTAACCCCTTTCACGTCCCAAAGCTTGTGTCTCAGACTCAGAGGAGAGCAAAACAACAACTTGATTATACTATATATTTATAGATGTGCTAAAGGCATATGCTAACCTTAATTCAGTTAGGTTCAAGTGTACTATAATACACTTAAGTTTGGTCAGCATGAAAAAAAGCACTGTAAATATCTAAAAATTTAAGTACTGTATTTCTTAAATTGTATCAAGAGCTACAAAAGGTTTGTGCTGTAAGCTGATGTAGCACTGTTTGGTGTACTGGTAACCATATCAGAGTTTAAGTAGGTGTGGGAAATATGGGGCTTGTGTCCCTGAAACTTGGGTAGGTTTACAGGGGGTCTCCATGGGGTTTTCACCAGCTGTGTTTTGTTAAATTAAGACGTGTGCTAAGAAATCCCCTGCAAATTTCTTTAAATTTGAAAGGTAAAAGTGTTTTATGGTAAAAAAAGAAAGTAAAAAATCAATTCTATTACTTAAGTGGCAAATGTTTGTAAGAATAACACAGAATTTTCTTCAAATGAACTTAAAATTCCTCTTAATTCTTAGAGACATGCCAAAGAGGGAAACTGTCTACTTATATTAAAACCAAACTCAATACACTCACTCAAAGCTACTGTAGAAAGAGTGCGACTTTTGGTTGTTCTTCAATCACCATACAAAAGCTCCCCCTACCTGTGGAAGGCGTAGTTGCATCTACCCTCTTGGGTGTCCTGGGTAGTGTGCCGAGGGGGGTAGTGGTGTTGTCTGGACCCCCCTGCAGCATCAGGGGGGAGGTCACATCCAGGGGGGCCATCTGAAAGGAACAGGTGAATATAATTTAAGGTCTTGTAGATCTAAAGTTCTTCTGTAAATTTAATTCTTATGAGTTATTTTGTAGTAGAACAGAAAAGGTCTATCACATTTTTAAGTTCAGAGTTGAAAGGATTCTTCAGAGGAGACATGTCAAAAGATCAGACACAGGAGACAGGGAGAACTTCAAGTTGAAGGTTAACAACAAGTTAGCCTGGGTGCCAGACTGTAGCCAGGGCCAGTCTACAGGCTAGCTCCTGGGCTCCAGGGCTAGCCTGGGTGCCAGACTGTTACCAGGGCCAGTATAGGCTAGCTCCTCGGCTCCAGGGCTAGCCTGGGTGCCAGACTGTTGCCAGGGCCAGTACACAGGCTAGCTCCTCGGCTCCAGGGCTAGCCTGGGTGCCAGATTGTAACCAGGGCCAGTATACAGGCTAGATCCTCGGCTCCAGGGCTAGCGAGCTAGCCTGTATACTGGTATCCAGGCTACTCTGAAGTCTGAAATCTTGTATTGTTTCTTACCTGTTGTCTTGCACTGGTTGGTTCCTGTTCACCTCGATCTAACAACATATCTTCATCAGATAAGTATGGCGTAGTTTCTTCTTCTTCTCCTTCCCTCCCCACTGTGGTGCCTTCTAGCCCAGGCTGGGCCAGCGTAACCGGTTCTGGCTGGTCGTAACCGGTCCTAACCGGCTCTGGCTGCTTGTAACCGGTTGTAACCGCCCTGTGCCTGGTACTGAGTTCAGGGTAGTGGTGGTTTGATGGGGTGACTTGGTGGTCTTCTTCTTCTTGGTGAGAGTTGGTGGTCAGGGTTTGCCCTATGTTCTCTTCCATGTCTGTTTCTAGTGTTGCTGGATCTGTAGTTAGTAGAAATACTTTTTTTCAGTGCTGTGCAATATTGCAGAAGAGTCAAAATTTTGCTCTGTGATTTGCAAATACTTTCTCTGCAAATACCTTCTCAACCCAATAAAGCCTATTTTACATAATTACATGAATATAGCTTTGTAAATTTGTAACTGAAATTCTTTGAAGTTATATGTTGTAACAATCACAGATTCTGTGATTACTACAACATATTAAAATTGTTGGTCGTGTGTGATCAAAGGGCTACAGGGATGAGATATGCACTGCCCTAGCTGTTGGAAGAATTCTAACTTTTTCTGTATGTTATATGTGCAAATATATTTGTGTATATTCAACTAAAATTTAAGTTTATACATATATAGATGATTTGATTTCATTAGAAACTTGTACTTGAGTATTGGAATCCTCTCTGTAAATGAATACCGTGATTCTATAAGTCAATATACATCTAGCACAATACAAGCACATACATGTATACACAAACACTAGACAATACTACAGACAGTATTCTAGCAACACATACATTTTAACAGTAAACCATGCTCAAGTATATGCACAAGTCCAGTTCCCATGTGAAAGTTTGACATGTTATTGTTAGTCACAACAGTCAGCCATGCACAAGTATGAGTACAACTCCAGTTCCCATGCAAAAGTTTGGCATGTTAGTCACAACACCAAGCTGTACCCAAGACCAACTACAACACTAGCCTCCATATAGCATGCCAAAAACTGGGGGTTTTGGGGGTCTTCTGGGTCTTTGTGAGCTTTTATGTGCTATTTTCTGATTGCATATAGACAACATAGCCGGCCTGGTTTAATTACCCCCGTTTTTTAGAACTGGGCTAATCAGAAAACAGCCAAACCCCCAGTTCTATAAGCCTGCTATGGAGACTAAAGCTATCCCAAGACCAAAGTTCTATATTAACACCAAGAGTCAACAAAAAAGTTTGAGTGTTCCAAAGTCTTTCCCCCATGCAAAGAACCCGTCTCCGAACGCTTGGTAACCACCAGACACTGATCACGACACTGGGAATGTACAGTCACTGTTTCAACTTTCGTAGATGTGTTTGACTTTCTTTGAGGCCTAATTTTTTTTTACTTTAACATTTTGGATGTGAGGAGGGCTTTCTTTGCTGCAGTGCCTCCTACAGAAATTTCTTGGTACTGCAGACAAAAAGTGGCTTGTTGACATCTACACAAGTACTGTTTGTTGAAAGAAACTTTTGAATGTTTCTTTGCCTAAATTTCTTCATTCATGATAATAGAAAAGAGGCCTGGGCTTTCTACCAGAAAAAACAACTTTAGTTGGTGATATTTGATCGGAATATTGTGTGATTTTCAATAAGCTATGTACCAAAATCTAACTTTCTATAAATTTGATGCACCGACAGCTAGCCTCTACCAGGCTTCAGAGGTGGCTGGAAAGATGGCCAAATACACAGATAACATGCCAGGGGAGTTGGTCCGCTAAAGGAGTACAGTTTGCCACTCAGAGCCTGGTAGAGGTTAACTTTCAGAAAGCCACATCAAAGAAAGTTACAAAACAATCGTGACCGCACTCGTCTACGCCATTGTCTTACCTACACAGATGTTACCACGTAACGCGTCCCGAAGTAACCCCTCCTTACACTCGCACTTAAACGACACTTTTGGGCCGTTCAGCTGGAGTTTACACTCCTGGTCCCAGGGACACGTGTCGCGAGGGTATAGCGTACATTCTGTTTCATCATCTAAAACACGCACAGGTTTTAGTTAAAAGGTTTATCCAACATTGCACAGCAAAAGTTACTGCATAAGATGGATGCAAGGAGGTTTTAAACCTCCTAAATGGAGATCATGCTATGGAAAGTTTTCATTCACTTTCCATATCAATGAAGCAGGCAGTGACATCACATGAAAACACTTAGTCATTAGTACACAGACAGGATGACACAAACTCTGTTTCAAGAGTGATTCGCAATTTGCATGCATTGCTTTTCAAAATCACAAACATACATATACATTGTAAGGTATACACACAGTCACATACATGGAAGAATTCTCTTTTGATTGACATGCATATGCATAAATTTAGCTAGTGGCATGATCTCATGATCATCACATGACCATCACATAACCTTCAAATGATAGTTAGATGAACGAAGAATTATAACAAGGACACAAAGTTATCGCAGGACCATCACACGATCATCACATGATCATCACGTGACCCACCTTCAGATTCTGAGTCCCGGCTCCTCTCCACCACCACCATGTATGAGTGCTCAAACTTGTCAGAGTCTCGATACACAGCTTTACACGCCTCCTCACTCACACAGTCAATGGTGAAGCATGTCACCTGAGGTATCAACCAAGGATAAGTATTATTATTCTTATAATTCACATGAGTGTAATGTTGTTGTTTTTATATGATTGTGCAGTATGTGTAATGTTGTTATGTATTTTGGAATCCAGGCTGACTTAAGTTGCATTTGCTGTCGCTTTTGCAACTAATGAATATCCTAATCAAGTATCAAGTATTCAAAAACTCATTCCTTCCTAGAACTATCGCAGAGTACAACTCGCTGTCACCAAGTATAATAGTGGGGTCGTCTGGCATAGCAGCAGAGTACTCGACTCGGAAGCCAGGGATCCCGGGTTTGAGTCCTAAACTTGGAAAAGGCACTTTACACAACTTTCCTCACTTAACTCAAGTGAAAATGAGTACATGTATTATCCTGTTCCGTATTTGTCCTCTGTGTTGGTGACGGTATAAAATAAGTTGATATAGCTTGAGGGTGCCGTCACCATGTCCAGTCATGAAATGTTGGGATAATGAAAAAAAAAGGTATAGTAGGGGCATTACAGATACAGATACGGATACAGATACCTGGTACATCCACGCGACGTCACAGTTCTCGTCATCACAGCACATCTGTGCACACTCGTCCATGTCGGCCACGGCACCCACGTTGTTGAAGGTCCCAGCATCCACCCCTGCTGAGGGGGTCGACTGTTGGTACTCCATACCCTGTCTACAGACGGACTCATGGGCTGCTAGAACTGGGGAAAGACAAGAAAATCAAGCTCTAATATTATAATGTCTTTAGTTGTAGAAGACCATACAAAAGTCCCTGTAATTTTTGTTGTGTCAATAAAGAATCTGTAGAATCTGTATGATATAACTTGGCATAAATTTGTGAGCCTACACTACATGTATATCTCCTCCACTGAAAACTAGCCTCTACCAGGCTTCAGAGGCGGCTGGAAAGAGTAGAAACTGGTAGTTAGAGTAGAAAGTTCTTGTGGTCACAGCACATCTGTGCACACTCGTCCATGGACGACACAGCCCCCACGTTGTTGAAGGTCCCAGCATCCACCCCTGCTGAGGGGGTCGACTGTTGGTACTCCATCCCCTGTCTACACACGGACTCATGGGCTGCTAGAGCTGGGGTAGACAGAAAAAACATGAACACCAATAGTAAAGGCCCATCACCCTTCACTTAACTGCGATGGGGGCTGACATCGTCAACCAGATACCTTTGACCCAGTGTTGACGTCACACTTCAAAGAAGCCACGTGACAAGCCTCACTGGGTCAGTATTATTTCAAGATGCATTGTATTTATTCTAGTATTTTATGTTTGTTTGTTTTTACCCGACGAAATAAAGAATAAAGAAATAATAAAATTGGTGTGGCCACAGATAAAACTAAAAGGTATAAATTATACAGTATTGCACATCAGCTACATGTATGTCTTCTATAGCTAGAAGCTTAAAGTTATCTAACATTGACTTTTCATCATTTGGTAATGTCAACTGTCATAATTCCGCTTAACTTAAGCTTCTCCTTGCTAAAGAGGCTTTTTTTGCCACCAATAAAATTTACTGTTTGTATTCTTTACAGGGTAAGGGAGAAGGGTGAAGGTTGATCTATTCTCTACTCAGTATCCGTACACAAAGCTGTGAGTACATCATAAAATACCAAACAAACTTTGCCTAATAAAACAATAAACAAACTTTGCCACCTGTACTCAGGGCTTGAAATTCATTTTTGGGAATAGGTGCACTGGTGCACCCAACCTAAAAAATTAGGTAAACAAAAATCTTTTTGGGTGCAACACCATATAAAATGAAACCTAATTATTATATTAAAGACTTTACTTCTCTTTAGAGCTTGAATTTGAAATGGGAGGCTAACTTCAAAATTATCTTAAAGACATAACTGCTACAAAGATTTTATTATTTTTCTGACACTTAGATGCCAAGAATATCATGTACAAAAATACCTACAAAAATATTTAGGTGCACCAGTCCAGTGCACCCACAGAAAAAAAATAGGGAACACAGCCCCAAATTTGGGTGCACTAAGGTGCACATGCACCCAGTATTTCCAGCCCTGATTATAATATAAAACACCAAACAAACTCTGCCACCTGTACTCCTTCTGTGTGACCTATACATGAATCAGCTAATGCCTTTAAATTATAGGTTCTTAGACATTGTGTGTTCAACAAAGTAGAAGTCATTTACAACATTTCATCGCAAAAATTCATATAGAAGTATCACAGTTGCTAGGGCTGCATGTTGACAATGATGTTGATATTTAGAAAGCAAATATAACTAGAGTTCCCCGATCTCATACCTTCGCCAAATGATGTTAAACTTTATGACTGACAAATTATAGATTAGATTATTCCCCCCTGATTTAAGAAATAGGAACCTAATTTTCATGAATTAATCATTCTATCATAATCTCAACCAAAAGACAGTCTTATATATGTTAACAAACAATGCATTCTAGCATTTCCTAATAAATTATGCAAATGAGGTCCTGATTTGAATAAATTGTGTTTAATGATGTTCACGTCAACTAAACTTTCAAATACCACAAGTATGAAATTCCAGGCAGTTATCATTACATAATTATAAAATTTTCTCATTAATTATGCAAATTAAGTCATTATTAACATAATCAATATCTTCCTGTGTTTCTCTCATTGTCAATTACCAATGTCACAAGCTTCAATTGTCCTATCATGGAATGCAGCTGATTTATAGAATTTCCCCATAAATTATGCAAATTACATCCATATTTGCATAATTGTCACATAATTATATTAAACATCGCGTAAGCTACCCACATACCAAAAATCACGACGATCCGTCAATCGGTTCTTGAGTTATCCCCTTTTGAATATTTTCAAGAATATATCCCTGCAGTTCTAGAGCAAGCCGCTAGGGGGCCCAAACTCACGTCACTTCTTCCCCAGCACAAGAGCTACCTACCATCCAAATTTCATCACCATAGCATGTCTAGATCATGAGATATCAAAACCGGAAGTTCAGCTGCAGTACCATAACAAGCCGCTAGGGGGCCCAAAATCTAATCATTTTGAGGTCTCATCAAGACCTACCCACCTACCAAGTATCAAGACAATCCATCAAGGCCTTCTCAAGTTATCGTGTTTACAGACAGACAGACAGACACACACACACACACACACACACATACACGAACGCCCCTGAAAACATAACCTTCTTGGCGAAGGTAATAAAGGGTGATAAAGGTAATAAACTGCTACAAAATAACAAAGAAAATAATCAGTGTTTCCCACATTTTACTGTTGCCAAGTCATGCTATAATTACTGAAGAGCAAAGTACAGGTACAACTAAAACCTAACTGGTTCAATAAAATGCAGAAGACCAAGTTTTCAGACTCTTAACTCCACCTGGTAACCTAGACTCTAAACCACGGTTTCTTTTCTAAAAGGCAAATCTAAAGATATCTACCAAATACTAGCTAGGCCTAACAAAATAAATGTTGTGTTTCCTATTACAGTCCAGAAAAAATTAGGGTACGGTAGGTAGGGATTCTACTTTTTTTTTTTTTTTTTTTTTTTTTAGTCAAAGCCGGGACAATGAACGTATGATCTGTTTGTACTACACAGAAATTTGGGCAGTACAAAACAGATCGTAAAATTCTTCAACAAAAGAGTTTGTATATACAGGGATCTCCCCAGAAATTCAGAGCAGGGTGGAGGAGGGTGCGAAGGGGAGGTCTGGGAGGGGGTTCCTCCCCCCCTCCGCATTTTGTCTTTTCCAAACACAATGGAGGTCATTTCCTGCAACTTCAGTTCTACATTTTCTGTACAACTGCAGATGTATAAGGCAGTAGAAAGGTTCAAGATCTGTACTTAATTATCCTCATGTTCAAAAAAATTCTATTATCACCCTTAATTTTTAAAAAATTGGGCATAGGTTCCCCGGATGACCCCTAACCGGGGGCCAACGGTGCTTCCACAAGTTCAACAAGTGAAAAATACATGATACAAAATGTACATGTATTTACTACCTGGAACTTGGAGCAATCTATTCCAAAGAGACATTAATATATTAAAAACTAAACCAAATCCTATTTCTCAAACAAATCACATATTGACACAGCTGAACAAATAAAAATGTGATCATGTTTATAAACTCCACTCAAAAACAATTTTTGAGAGACACTCGGGCCACGGTACTAAGCGTGATAATCTCTAATATCTCATCTGATTCTCCCAATATGTAAAGGGTCTTTACAATGACAGCATCCAACCGCACATACATAGAAACAAAAATATTACACAATAAACCAATAAATTCGGAAAATTTCTCAGTAATGTTTGAAAATTAACCTTACTAAAATATATGTGAATTTTTATTTCAGTTGTAGCCGAAAAAAATATTTTTCATGCGTTTAAAGTATCGTTTTAGCACTGTAATATGTACTTATTACATGTATCTATACATTTGAATGCTATCTTGACCTTTGACCATTGTTATTGTGAAAACAGGTCGGCCATGTTGTCTTTCTCGCCGTCAATTTTCGAGCCGTTTTTTCGAGCAAATTTCAACCGTTTTAAACATTTTACGGCCTCAAAAACTCATATAACGAGGAAAACAAGTTGTAGTTGCTATTTTCATGCGTAACATTTCTTCTGGGGATGGATTATTTTTCCGTCGAGCTGCCGAAAACTTAGCGCCATGCCGCAACCATGTGGTCGGGCGCGGCCGGCCGGCGGGAGTTTTACTTTGTATCGGTGAGCTTTCGCGATGTAAACAAAGACAGTCGGAGTTGTTTACAGAAAATTTTGTTGTGAAACGCCAGCGGGGTGTCAGATTTTCTACCAATGACAACGTTTTCTTTGCGGCGTCATGGCGAGATCGACAATTCATCGTCAATTCACAGGATTGTGCCAACAATGGAATTTATGAATAGCGGCCCGACCCGTGCAAATTATTAGCGCTCGATCCACGCCGCCCGACCGAAGAAAATTGTAATGACGAGCACATTTATCGGGGATAAAACCCCCAATTTTGAAAATTTTGAAAACCGACCGCTAGCCGCTCGAAATTTTTAGTCGGCCCAAAAAAGGCTAGGGTCGGGGGGTTTTTCATAGGGTCGGTCGGGTAACCGGAAACACAACATTTTTTTTCCTAGGCCCTACCTATACACACCTCAGATATTCAGGTGTTCAACATATTCTTGAGAAAGCCTCAAAAACACTGTTTCCAATGTGGTAGTCTTATGGCATGGAATTATCAGAGTTGACTTGAAACACATGTAAGTATTGTTGGTGATGCATCGAAATATGAATATGGTAAAAACACAACATTTTTTTTAAAACTTACCTCTTGGTACAAGAAGACAGGATATAGCCAGGAGTAGAATTCCAAAATGGTGTCTCTGCCGCATGACTGTACACTGTTGACATCCACTGACCTCCATACTTGCAGTTTATCAGTTCTGCTGATATTTTTCAAAAATTACAACTTTAGGTTTCACTTAATATTGTAATCTCAATCACCAAAAGTCTGTGTTTTATTCGTAGAATTGAATAGAATCATTCAAGAAGTTCCGTTGGTTGATTCTCATCTTCTTGAAAGTGCCATATCCAACCTGAAATTTAAAAGAAAAACTGTGTAAGTTTTCTATTCAGTACACAAAATAAGAAATAAGTGTACAACTTAGCTTGGGTACCAAACCCATAGCACACTGGACACAAAGATATTTTGTGTCCAGTGTACAACTACAAGTTTGATTCTTAGTCCCCTACCACCTTTCTATGGTATCAGTACTTCATTTCCATAAACCAATGAACTTTGATTCTGTTATATACCATTTATATTAATTCATAATAACTTAGATTTTCATTTGTAATAATATTTGGCATTTTCACTATTTTACAATAGTAGCCCCAATGTGTTGTTGATCTCTCAAAGACCCACAGATGCACTAAATACACTACTGCACACACGAATGCATGGATGTTAGACCACACATAGCCATGCTTCAATCACCAATGTCAACAGTACCCGCATGTTTCCTCTGAAAGCTGTTTCCTGTTCCCAGAACACAGGAAATGTTACTACAAGTGTTTCTGGCAAGATAGTTTGTAGGGCATTCTCCACAAATCTGTTAGTGTTACTAGCAGTACAATGCATATGAAAATCGTGACTGACGCATTACAACTAACAATTGTATGGTTGTAATACAATTACAGAAACCATGCCCATAGCTAGGATTTGGAATGGGTGGGGGCGTTCTTCCTACAGTCCGACGGATCAATGAGCACTGTAGGCGAGTGCCAAATGCACGTCTTAGGTTCCTAGGGGGGCCGGAAAATTTTGAAAATTGAACTTTTGAAATGGTCCGGGGGGTGGTCTGGAAAATTTTGAAAAGTGAGCTTTTGAAATGGTCTGGGGGGTCCGGAAATTTTTTTAAAATTGAAATTGCATTTTCTGCATTTTTTGAGAGGATTTCAAACTAAGGAAAAATCATAGTACACACAAGTGACCAGTTTTCTAGGATTCCAGTCCCACTGGTGATACAAATCAGTCCATTTTTAAAGAAAAATGTTGGACTTTTAGATAAAAAGCGGACCTTTGAGCCTTGTGGGGGGCTCTTCCAACATGGAAACATTATTCATGATTTTGCAGTGTAGAGGTCACTGTAAAAACCATGGACATGAATTTTTAAACACCTCAGTAGGCAAATTTTGACCTTTATCAGAGTCAATGTGTCACTCTAACAGAAGGGTTCTACTGTTTTGCTCTGTTGAAAAAAAGATGGTCCAGGTAAGGAACTATTTACAACATAAACAGCTCTGAGAACTCTCCCATAACCAAAGCACTTCAAGAATGTGTCAACTTTCTATATCAGATTAGCATGGCTAGTTCTCTTCAATCTAACTGTAAGTGTAAGTTTCATAAACTGCATTTCAGGTATTATTTGTACATCATGTATTTCATGTTGTAAGAAGTACACTTCAAAGTGACATTTCTTGAGAAATCTAACTCAAAGTTTGTCAAACAGGAATTTGGGAAATTCTTTTAATTCTTTTACTGATTTTGGAAGAAAGAGGTAATGTCTTATAATGTTTTAGCTTACGTAATCTGGTCCTTTTAAAATTTGTTCAGCATCATTTATCCCAACCACTATAATCAACAAATGACCCATGTAATGTAGCCTTGGTTTCATGGTTGTTACATAACATATATACCGGTAAATGTAGTACATGCAGCAGCACAGTAAGGTCTTGGAAAAAAAATGTTGTGTTTCATATTTCAATACTGAAAAAATAGGGCCAGACTAGCTATATACTACATGTAGTGTTATTTTTTTTAGGCTTTGGTGATCTCCAGTGATCCAACTTATCTACTGAACTGTTTAACAAAGCTTGCATGGGGACACATGTCAATGTCGGAAAACTGATTGTACAACATTTTATCACTCAGGTGTCAGATCATGGAGCTAGAAAAGGTTGATCATCTCCAAAAAATGTATGTCCCTTGCAGGAGTACACCTACTCCAACCAACCCCAACCCCCACCCCAAAATAAAAAGACAGGTTCAGCTGTTTTTTCTAGGGTCAGTCAGGAAACAGGAAACACATTCAATATTATTTTTCCTAGACCTCAGCTAAAAAAATTGATGTCTTGGCAGTTTTTTCTAGGGTCGGTCAGGAAACAGGAAACACAACATTTTTTTCCTAGGCCTAATCTGTATCACAGGCAGCAGACAGAGGGTCACACACATACAGGGCTCAAAATTAAAGGTGGTACAATGGGCACTGAGCACCAAAATTTAGGCTGGGACATCTAAAAACTTTTTAAGACACTTTGGGACATTTTTTGAACAGAAAAATAATCAACATCAGAATGTCAGCCCTTGTTTTGTTTATCAGGCACACGTCCCGGCTTTTGGATCCGGAAAAGTCACACCGAATCTCCTGTCTACTCTGCAATTATAATGCACCAGGGAGTGGACGTAAGCAAAATAAAGTTGATTTGAAGCTAAAGTCATACTACACTTCCAAAAAAAAACAGGTTGGGACAGTTCATCCTCACTTCGGGACAATTGAAATGTATTTTTGGGACAGTGCTGGGACAATAGGAAGAAAAGTTAATTTCGAGGCCTGACTTGTACATTTGTACAAAGTTGTGTTTACAATGTCTAAGGGGAACTATGAAGTGTGACAGGAATTTCCTGAGTCGTGACTTGTGAGCTAAGTCACAGAAAATAAATACAAAGACAGGTGCAACTGCCTTATATGGAAATGCCTCAACCAGCAAGTTCAAGTATCAGTTAAAGACATTTACATTTTTTCTGTAGTTTTGCTGAGTTTTAAAGTTTTAGGGTTGATTAAAGTACCATATAGCTGGGACAGGGGCACATGTTAGCAGAACACACTAGCCTCCATATCATGCCAAAAACTGGAGGTTTTGGGGGTCTTCAGGGTGTTTGGGAGCTTTTATGTGCTATTTTCTAATTGCATATAGACAACATAGCCGGCCTGGTTGAATTACCCCCTTTTTTAGAACTGGGCTAATCAGAAAACAGCCGAAGACCACCAAACCCCCAGTTCTATAATCCTGCTACGGAGGCTAAGAACACAGTACCCCTGAATGAAACCTGTAATGTAATGTGCATATAGCACTTCTCCAAAATGTCTCATATACACATATCTAAGGATGACATCTCGTATAGTTTTCAAATGTTGTGTCAGAAAGGATATCATAGACTGTCTGATGCAACGTTGACCAAATATTCAACAAAAACCATGTTAAATCTGAAGTTCACAGTTGAAACAATTCTACAGTATAACATAAATACAGAACACCCATTCGTAGTGACACAGTTTTACAGAATCCACAAAAATAAAACAACCAAGAATATTATATGATCACAAATAAACAGCAAGCAAGTGCGACAGTGGATAAATTTAGCAAGGTGGTTTTAACCAAAACTTTACAGAAACTTCTAGTAGCAGGATCTCACAACATCACACTGATAATATATCCTGTACTAAATATATCTAATACAAACATCAAGAAACCCATGCTACAATCTTGGAGAAAATTATATGATCACAATAAATAGTAGCAAGTGTTAGTTACAGTGAATAAATTTGGCAAGATGGAAAAGCCAAACTTTGCAAAAATTTCTCGTAGCAGGATCTCACAACATCACACTGCACATATCCTGTACTAATATTAAATAAAAACATCAACAAAACCAAGCTACAATCTGGGAGAAAATTATATGATATCACAATAAACAGCAAGCGTTAGTTACAGTGGATAAATTTGGCAAGGTGGTTTTAAGCAAAACTTTGCTGAAACCCTTCGTAGCAGAATCTCACAACATCACTCTACATATCCTGTACTAAGTATATCTAATGCAAACATCAAGAAACCCAAGCTACAATCTTGGAGAAAATTATATGATCACAATAAACAGCAAGTGTTAGTTACAGTGGATAAATTTAGCAAGGTGGTTTTAAGCAAAATTTTGCAGAAACTCTTCGTAGCAGGATCTCAAAACATCACTCTACCCATATCCTGTACTAATATTAAATACAAACATCAACAAACTCAAGCTACGATCTGTTTTTCGTTAAAACAACATTCTGTGTTTGGGTTTTGGAAAGAACTATGGGGGAGGGGGGCGGTACCACCGACTACCAACCTCTTACGGCTCAAAAATCACACATACGTCACGAATAAACGCCTCTGCGCTATATCTACGTATGGAAATCATTCTTAGGCATTGTTGTGTAGATATTTATCATATTTTGGGTTATAGAAATGTTCGAATCTGATGAAAATGCGAGAAAAAGCGTCTGTAACTTACCCAGGTTGTCGGATATTTCGCTGCACTTGCTACAAACCACCGCTAGGGATTGTGGGAACGCTGGGAAAGTTTCGTCAGCGATGTAAGAACTGCTCTCATTGGTCGAACGAAAGTTTCCTAACTCCTGGCGTTACCTCGCCTGTCATTGGTACACGTCTGCAAACTTTTTGCAACTATTGCAGACGCTTCGAATTTAACTCATATAAACGCTGTATCTAAATTCTAGACATTGTTGTCTACACTTAGACCAAACACCCCCAAGCAAAATTGGGACAATAGAAGTGGTCAAACCAGTTTGTTATGTAATATGTGAGCAGAATAGTAATGAGAAAAATCTACTAAAATGAAGGTTAGACATCCAGGTAAACAATATTCGAAGGAAAATGAATTTCTTAGCTCATTTAGTGACGCTGAAGAAGAGTGGCGGATCTCAGTCAAAACGTCTGTAAGTTTGTTTGTTTGTTTGTTTGTTTCGCATAACCGGTAAACCGCCTTTTGGCGTAACACACCAGTTTTGTACATGTACGTTCAAGCTGCATAAGACCGGACTGTAAGGTTTGAACCACTCACACCGGGAAGATCCCCTACCCTTTTCGATAAGTGTGGTGGGTTCTTTAACGTGCATGGGGTGTAGCTCTCCCCAAACACGGGACCTCCATTTAACGTCCCATCCGAGGGACGTCCCTAACCGAAGCTAGGTTTCATTTACACCTGAGTGAAGTGAGGAAAGTCGTGTAAAGTGCCTTCCCCAAGGGCACAAGATCGGCAAATAATGTTATCTCCTTGTATCAGCTATGCGGAGCCTTTTCATGTTGAAGTTTCCTTGTTTTCTCTTGCAAAGGACCATGGAAGACCAAGTGTTTTGGAGGAGACTTTCTGGATTGGTTCGATCTGGAAAGAAAATCACAACAAATGAATTCTTGAAAGCGTACGTATGTGTCCAAATGCAGCTGATTTCTAGGGACATGACATGCACGCCCCCTATCAATTTAGAACCAAACTGCAATAACCGTGTATTGTCATTCTCCTGTCACCACAAATACTGGTCCGACAGGTGTATAGGGTTTCAAGAAAGGGGAAAACCTTTTGATATCTTAGGAGAAAGAAACAATTCATTAAAATATGCCATTCAATATATCTAATCATGAACTCCACTCAGTTATACAAAATTTTGACGTGAAATTTGCAATAAAACGGCGTATTGAAAATATTACGGTAACTTTTGTTGAAATGTGGTTCCACCTGGATATACGTGATTGCTAGTGGATCATCCCTTACTTTTATAGTTGTCTGCTTGTCACCTTTGTAGGTTTAGTGTTAGCCAAAGTTACAGCTCTGTAAAGAGCTATCTAGTTTTTACCTATGTAGTTCCGGTACAGATTTTACGCCTTGAAATGATTATAGAAGAGTTCGAGACATCAAATTTGTTTCTGAGACACCCCGACAGAAGTGTGTTCTATTCTTCAGCAGTAAGTATTGCAATACATACTGGGTTTCTTAACTGTAGTTGTCTTACATATACACGTAACCTAATGGGTGGGGTTGCGTGTGTACATGTACATTGTCCTAACCAAAGTTGATTAGGAATGCACATTATGTTGCCGAGTGTGATTTTCTTTTGCATGATTTGCGTACACACCTCCGGATTCGTACTACAAGACATATCGTGTCCCTAATTCTAGTTGTCTTACATGCACGTAACCTTAACTGGGTGTGACTGTGTGTAGCCTCCACCAGGCCTTTCTGTGGTAATACGGATCGTAGAATTGGGCCCAAAAGAGAGTAAAATTGGCAAGGGAAGGTAGTTTCTTTCCCTCCGAACTGTCAAAAACCTACAAGGCGGCCAAACTCCCTTGGCAAATATACTCCTATAGCCAGCGTAGTTGTAGAGACTAGACTGTTTGTGTCTGTGTGTGTATTGTCTCTTTCAATTTAACAAAAATTATTAGGAATACACCTTGGTTATACATTGCCGAGTATAATTTTCTGTTACATGTTTTGGGTACACAATTCTGGCTTGGTTGAGTGAGTATTGCAGTGCATACTGTGTCCCTTAACTGTAGTTGTCTTACATACACGTAACCTTAATAGGAGGACTGTGTGTGTGTGTACATATGTATTGTCACTTGTCTTAACCGAAATGACTAGGAATACAAGCTTATATAGATTGCCGAGTGTAATTTTCTGTTGCGTGTTTTGAGTACACAACTCTGAATAGGTTGAGACACACCCAAAATCTTACAAAGCACAGGTTTTATCTGATCTTTGTGTTTGCGGAAGTGAAGTTGTTGTTCTCTGCTACTCTCCAAGCAGAGGTTTGGGTTTTGGGTTATTTTTGGCGTGTTTGTAGGCTTTTTATCGGGGTTTCTTACCTTAAGTACCAAGTCGAAAGTTACTTCACATGCTCAAACACAGATTTCTACGAGTTTCTAAGTTGAAACACACCAAAAGCCGGACGTGTCCTAACGCCGAAATATTTCTATTTGGTCAATTTCTACTATTTTTCCAGCAGCTTGGGAGCCTGGGAGAGATTATAAATATGCTATTTAAGCCTAAGTATGATAGCTATAATCGTTGTGTGTTCTGTACTTGTGTGAAGGAGGCCGATAAGTGTGTGTGTGTGGGGTGGGGGGGTAAGTACCTTTTCTCTGATTTTATGTTTTACGTAATAAGTTATTTCTTTGCTTTATTACAACTGATTTTACTACAACTGATTTCAAGAAGCTAGCATAGACTATATATGTGACAGCGCTAGCTGTCTAGATATAGATAGATCTGGAAACGGACATACCAGACGGATTCATCATTAGATACCGTTTCTAAGAAGCCTCCTTGATAATTAAGGTGATTAAAGCCACAGAAAACCAGCATGCTAATTAGACTTAATTATAGTCCTCAAAAATCTGTCATAGGATGGACCAATCAGGAATAAACACGCTTACCCTGCACGTGTCCGCAGGCATTGGTCCAACTGACTATCAAATTCCCGACGGACGCTAGCCTGGCCCCTCCTCATCACATGCAACAAACTCATTAACACTTCAAACTCTACAATATTACTGGTTGAGTTAACTTAGTATCCTCTTCTTTGTGTTGGTATTAGTAGTCTTACTCGCCTGGTGGATTTTGATGTGTTTTAAATACATACTTACCAGCAGTGTAAGTCAGATGTCTTGAGGCAATATAGAGTGATGAATCATCAGAGCAGAGATCAGAGTGATTCCGGCGTAGTAGTCTGTTAATTAGTTCTTTAGTTCCGGGTCCCCCAACTGAGGTCAGACAAACTTTGCCAAACTGATTATTCTAACAGTTGTATAAATGTGACATTAATGTAAATTTGATGGAGAAGCTAAAAATAATTCGACAAATTAATGTGACTATAGAAAATGTGAAAATGCATTATTATTAAAAAAATGTCAAATTATGTTATGGACAACTCAAAATCTGTCTATCTATCTATCTGCAATTGGGAGAAAAGTGTACATTTTCGTTGAAACCAAGGAGTTTAAAAACAGAATACAGTGTTGTCTAAGAGATAGGGTGACATATTGTTTAAGAGATTGATCATTTTGTTTAAGACTTCATAAGTGATTATCATATTCTGTTTCAGAGATTGAACTTATTTTGTTGAAGAAATTAACCATAATTGTTCAAGAAATTAGCCATATCTTGTTTAAGATTTTAGTAGTGATTAACCACATTTTGTTTAAGAAATTGACCTTATTATGTGTCCTACATCTTTTTCAGTGGTCGCGAAGATGCCTGGTGCCATTCCTTGTCTACCGCATCACGGTTGCCGTGTTCACGCTCTTTATCTTCATCTACACACTCGGGGACTACATCGTGGTAGACTATAATTAACACAGCGAATTACTACTCTTTCCAGCCGCCTCCCGAAGCCTGGTAGAGGCTACGGGTTACTGACTACTGGACCATAAAGGACACACAGACGACACAGGCATACCGGCACACACCCTTTAGTCAATGACTAATCTTCCAGGGTTCAAAACTTATAAACATACGAACATACTGACAGCAGAATTAAAAGAGAATGAACATACATAATCATCACAAATTATATACAGGTTAAACAAAACGATCAATATATACAACTTAACAAGTTGTTTTTTTTTTGTATCTTCTGCAGTGGTCGCGAAGATGCCTGGTACCGTTCCTAGTCTACCGCATCACGATAGCCGTCTTCACCCTCTTCATCTTCATCTACACACTCGGGGACTACATAGTGGCGGACTACGGTGTAGCGTGGTTCTCCATATACGCCACCAACTGGACTTTCCTCATCCAGACGGTTTACTACAACATGGCAGCCATTGTAACGTCGCTTGCGTGTCCCGATGTAGGTAAGTAACTGCGAGGTGGTATCCAGGTGCTTTTTGGATGCGGCACGGGGAACTATTAAACTACAGTGGGGTCGTGAGGCGTAGCGAAAGAGTGCTCGACTCGGAACCAAGAGGTCCCGGGTTCGAGTCCTGACATGCCAGCGATCTTGTGCCCTTGGGAAAGGCACTTAACACGACTTTCCTCACTTCGCTCAGGTGAAAAAGAGCATTGTACTGTCACCTGTGTTGGTGGCGGCATTGATATAAGTTGGAAAACTTGAGTGTGCCGTATGACATGTTCTTGATGTTTAAAATAATAGAAAAAGCCTCTGATTAACATGATTAGATTCTCAGACTGGCAACAATAACTTCAATAACAGATGGTCTCTCACAGTTTCCTTTTCGCACCCTTACAGATAGCCGGTGTCACGAAAGAGGTAATAGCAGCACACTGGCACTAGGAGGAAAGCACAAGACTTCGTCTCGAAGATTACGTGAGAGTTTTTCACCTGGAGGAACCGGGAACTTTGAGGTAGAGTCTGATTCTGAAGACAGCAATGACGGCCTGTCGGTAGACGTATCAACAGCGCCACCTGACGATCTCTGTTGGTACCACAAGACGATGTGGGTGCTGTACAACACCATGGCTCCCATAGCTTTGCTGATCACCTTCCTACGAACTCTTGCCATGGGTTTTGGCACATCGTTCGAATGGACAAATCACCTCAACCCCCTGACAGACATCCTGCATCACTTCTGTAACGGCGGCATAGTTTTGGTGGACATTTTTGTGAGCGCCACTCCCACACGACTCCTACACTTCGCACACCCCCTGGCCTATAGTTTTATCTACAACATGTTCCTCATTATTTACTGGGTATCAGGAGGATGGGGCATCACAGGAGAACGTTGGGTTTACCCTGTGGTCGACTATTCGGACGAACATTGGCGCCCTTCTGTTATCTTCGTGTTGATTGGTTTGTTCGTGGTCGTGCCCGTTTTCCACCTGTTGGTGTTCGGACTGTACAAGTTAAGGTGCGCCCTCGTGCGGTGCGTACTCGGAACTGCAGCGGATGGAGCGGAAAGGACAAGACTGTTGTCCGAATGACAAGAAAAAAAAAACAAATATACACAGATGTTATGTTTGAAACAGGGTAACACTTACAAGTGAAAGGAAGGAACATTGCAGTGAAAAATCAACTTGACATGTGGAAATAACAATGATATTTAACTTGAAATGAAGCAAATATTACTAAGTATATCAGGGCCAACGTTATAGTTAAGTTGGGCAGCAAGTGCAAGGCCCAAAATGGGAATGATTTTATAATGTCTACTTAATATCCTTTAACTTGTGCTGTCTTCTCTCTAAAGTTTTGGCCTGATTCTGAATCCTATGGGCATTGAGGGGATAGTTAGAGTGAGATCAAAATCTGTTAAATTCACGAGTTTTAAATTTATTTGGCGTAAAGAAAGATCTGAGTTGTTTGGTTTGGTACTAACAGTGCGGATGGATATAGAATCGTTTGGATACTTGAAGAAAATAACCCCTTTTTTTCTTTGCATAGTTATCAACTAGAATGATAAGGTGATGTAGAATTTTTAAGATTGCATTTTTAATTTGTAAGGTGTGTTACTACTTGAGGCCTTAATTCATTGTAACGTACCAATGCCTCAACATATAGGAATTGTGTAATATGTCGTAATATGACATTTCAATGTAACGTTTATGCAGTGTTCATTTTTTTCTTAAATTTGCCGTAACATGACATTTCAACGTAACGTATACTCAGGGATTGATCATAGCTTATGTTATATCTATACTTCTCAAGTTTGCTGAAATATTCTAGCCTTTGTTTTTCGCATTTTCAATAATGTATCATATTATGTATACAAATCAATCTTAACCTCAAGTAATGTCTTGTAGTCTTTGAAATATAATAATGAATAAAGATATACAATGTAAATTTTTCTGTCATTGACAAAATATTGACATTTACATTAACTTCAACAATACTCATGCATTACCATAGCTGCTGAGTACAAAAAAATGTGCACAGGTAAGACAGCATATATGAGGACTATACTTGACAACGCATCGCTCCCCGAAAAAATTAATGCCCCCACCCCACAATTAACAACAAGCTGCTAGGGGTACCAAACCCACAACACTTATTACTGGCAGGAAAAGCTATCCGCCACTCAAAAATCAAGACCATTGTATGTCCAGGACAAAAAATACAAAAACCGGAAGTTCTGCTGCAGTACCAAGGTCGGCTACCAGGAGGCTCAAAATTCGCCCTTGACCCTTTCCTACCCAACACCTACCCACATACCAAATATCATTACAATCCATCCAAAGGTTCAAAAGTTGTGCTGGCTACAAATGTGCGGAAACACAGACACACAGACAGACATGCCAAAAACAATACCTCCATTTTTCATGGAGGTAATTATAGCAAACCCTTTACTAGCCAGCAACCAAACAGAGAGTGAAATAAACAGTTTTTATGACTGAATAGTTAAGTTCTTTATTGCCCAACCACTTGTTTAGACAGAGCTGATATTTCGATGACTGTGTCATCTTCATCAGAGCTACATGTAATATGACAGGTACAGGTTCACTGTAGTCTCCGCCAGACTTCTTTGTAGGCTGAATAATACTGTAGAACATGTGCGGGCAAACTCCCCTGACCAGCTACATTCTTTTTAGAACATGTGCAGGCAAATTCCCCTGGCCAGCTAAATTCTTTTTAGGCTGATTTCTACTTGCAAAGGAGTCTGGTGGAGACTAGGTTCACTGTGCACTAAAGCTTGGTGTTACTGCTACTAATGCGGTCCCAAGGGTCACTCTTTTCAAACAAGTGGTTGTGAATCAAGAACTTTGCTATTCTAGGCATGTTCGTTAATCTAAAGTCTGGTGCTGACTGTGTTAGCCTCATCAGTGTAGCCATAGTTAGTGAAGGCTGCAGGGGTTGGGTCATCTGTCTCTCCTTCTAGCGATTTCATCTCTTCTCCCTGTTCCTGTAGTAAAAAACAAGAACGAGAAATCAGAGATTTCAAACTTCCAAGAATTGTTGATATAGTTTTCGTTAATGAATTAGAAACATTTGAAAAGCAAATGCATATTTATCTTCACATGGTCTAGCCTAACATTCTCTCCTTATTTCTCAGGGCTCAAAATGCTGGGTGCATGTGCACCTTAGTGCAACCAAATTTGGAGCTGTGCTCCTAATTTTTTTCTGTGGGTGCAACAGTGCACCCAAATATTTTTTGTAGGTTTACGTATATGTCAAGATGTTAAATTTAGAGTAGTACTAGTATTCAGCATATTCTAACATCCAAGTGTCAGAAAAATAGTAAAATCATTCTTGTAGTACTTTTATTTAGAAACAAAACATAATTAGTTTTTGCTGACATTCTACTTATTTTATCTTATATGGTGCACCCACAGAAAGTTTTGTGCACCTAATTTTTTAGGTTGGGTGCACCAGTGCACCTATTCCCAAAAATGAATTTTGAGCCCTGCAATGGAAGCCCTATAAATGTTAGAAGACAATGCTCCTAGTCCTACACAACGTACCTTTGGTAGTTCTATATGACTGTTGATATAGCTGAGAGTAACGCCGTCGTCCCACAGACCACCGTTAGCTGGGCTGGGCTTCTTGGACCCCGCGCCGTACGCACCCCCTCTCTTAAAGCACAGCAGGATCATCAGCACTACTGGAAAATAAGTCAAGGTGGTCTAGTGGTTAGAGTTGCTGACTCAGAATCCAATGCATCTGGATTCGAATCCCTGATAGGCCCTGTGTGTGTAAGTAGCCACTTTGGGGAGCTGCCTGGTTACATGAGGGAACAGCACCCTTCTTCCCGTTTAGAAAAACCCCTGCTCCTACAGTACGCACCCCCTCTCTTAAAGCACAGCAGGATCATCAGCACTACTGGAAAATAAGTCAAGGTGGTCTAGTGGTTAGGGTTTCGGCCGCTCTTCACACTTACATTTCATCAACAAACCGATTCTAAATTACACAACTCTTAGTCCTTCCATCTATTCCTACAACATTGTAAATATTTAATATTATATATTTTGAATGACCTCTGGCCTCCTACCATACTGATTCATATTATTACTGTTTTGTATATAATGCATTAGCCTAGGTTATGCACCTTTTTTGTATATCATGCATTAGCCCAGGGTATGAGAAATTTCTGTGATTCGTTACTTTATTGTGTTATGTATGTATGTAATTCACAATGTGGGGCCCGACATCAGCTCAGCTGCCAGGGCTTCCACTGTATTGCACTGTATTGTTTGCAATTTAAATAAATAAATAAATAAATAGTGGTTAGGGTTGCTGACTCAGAATCCAAAGCGTCTGGATTCGAATCCCTGGTTAACTCCATTGTTGAGTCCTTGTGAAAGGCACATGCACTATACTAACTTGGTGAAAATGAATACCTAGCTTTGGTTTGGGAGTTTTCTCCCTTGGGAGAGGACATAAAACCAGTCCTCAAGCATGTTTAAGATGACAATGCACTTATCGAAAAGAGTAAGTATCCTTCCAGACTTCCAAGTTCCAAGTGTGAGTGGTTTAAACATTACAGTCTGGTTTCAGGACCACTACAGTAAGTCACATTAAATCCTTCCAAATTTGAAATATGGTACTAGTAAATCTTCATATTTATCTTCATAAATCTTCAGAAATTTATTGAAGCTGAAACAGGCTTGGAGGGACAGGAACTTATCTCTGTGATGTAGGACAAACAGTTTTGGCGAGCTAACTTTGTATGCTCCACCTCTACGGAGGATGACAGATGATGATGATGAAATCTTCATAAATACAAAATAAACATATACAAACTCACCACATATTGTAACGAAGACACAGCATGCTATGACGATCCCCACCAACACAGCCAGGGGCAGACCACCCGAGCCGGCAGGTGCCTGGACCCCTCCCCCCGTCCCGTTCACGCTGCTACTCATCACCATGGCAACACTGCTCGTAACCACGACAACCGAGGTGGGTCTCAACGCCACACTGCTTGTCGATGATGTAATGGCGGTTGTCGTGGCAACTGGTGGGGTTTGGGAGGGCGTTGTGATGAAAGTTACCTCGGATGACGAAAGTCTACTTGTAAAAGTTGGCACGAGTTCTGTACTGATTATTGGTACTGCAGTTGAGGAAAGAAGGAGTAGGGTTGGACTCGATCCAACCGAAGAAGTGAAAATTGGCGAAGAAACTGCAGCATACGTATTAAACGAGAGTATCGTACTCGACCTTGGAGGGATTGTGGAGGTCAGTGACGCGGTGGGTTCTATAGAATATCCACTTGAACTTGGCATCAGTCCCTTATCGGAGTCGTTAGAAAATCTGACCTCCGAGGAGGACAGTAGAGCATCCGAACTGGTCGGTGCGGTGGGAAAGAGACTCGAATTTGAGCTCTCAACAAGTCTTACAGAGCTTGGGAGTACTTCTGTGCTGAGAGGTGGGTTTACGCTTGCGCTTAATGGTGTAGGCACCACACTCGAAGTTGGGGACGGATACAGGGATGATTCTGAAGTTCTTAGAGCGCTCCGATCCGTAGAGATGATGGCTGGAGTTGGCTGTATGAGAGCTGAAGTCTGCTCCATAGAGGAGATTGTCATAGTCCCTGCTGTAGAGACTGCAAAGGTACTGCTTTCTAAAGTCCCTGCTTTTGGCATCACTACGGTTTGGTTTACTGTAGAAGAGGAGCTGTAGGGTAAGACTGAACTCTGGCTAGAGACAAAACTCTGGCTTGAGACAAAACTCTGGCTAGAGACCAAACTCTGGCTAGAGACCAAGCTCTGGTGAGAGACCAAACTTTGGTGAGGGACGGAACTTTGGTGGGAGATTGAACTGCGGTAAGAAACTGATTGCTCTGAATGCAAGATTGTTGTACTGCGTAAGGCAGATGCTGTCACTGATGCAGACATCTGCATAGTACTTGACGATTGTACTGTGTTACTCGAGATTGTCTTTAAGTTTAAGTTTAAGTCACTTGTGCTTGCTTCCTCAAGCATATTACCACTTGAGCTTGAGTATGCTAAGGAAGGTGAAGAAACAGTCCTTTCTGTGCTGTATGTGTGCATTGTAGCGGTGGGACTTGGCTGTAAGAGCTGTGATGAGGTGGCAGCATCTGGTTGGTCTGCTGAGGGAGACAGGGTCACCTGTGCACAACTCCATCTAGTGGTCAGCAGCAGTACTGCAGGAACAAACAATTTATGTGTCAGCTGAAAATTTTGTCAATACAAGTTAAATTTTTCTTCTCTACAACCAGAAAAATGCAGAATTTTCTTTGGTTATTTTTTTTTTTTGCTTCACAAAACTATAAATACCTAGACATGTTTGTGTGTTATATGGCAATCAAATGGCCATAGTGTATAATTGCTCTGTGTTACAGTGATGTGAAGAGGTCCAGTCAAACATTAACCACGATTTCCCGTATGTGGGGCAAAATGTGATCAACCACTTTGCAGGTCAAGGAGCAAACTACAGGTGCCAAAGGTACACTGGTTCTTACAGTTTGGTACGCAGCTAAAATTTTCGCTTGTAAACGTAAGGTAATCAGGATTCCTGAATAAGAGATTCCACAAATATGGCTGAAGGAACACCAAGGCAACCTCTCAGAGGTGCTCAGAACCAGCTGCCACGACCAGATGCTGAGATAGAGGCACAAGGAGAAATGCAGCCTGAACAGGCTGGGGACCATGGACAGGGAGGCCAACCAACACCCCAGGATGCTGGACAGGGGGGCCAACCAGCACCCCAGGCTGTTGGACAAGCCGACCAGGGCCCACAGCAGATGCAACAGAACCCTCAGCAGGCTGCTCCAGTACAGTTCCACCCAGAACAGCAAGGGTACGGGGCTCAAGCAGCCCGGTTTCCACACCAAGGCTTCCCCATGCCCCCCCAACCGGCTGGGCAGGTGTACCACAATGTCCCACCCGTAGGCCAAGCAGCTGCAAACGTTGGGCAGCCTCCGGCTCTGCAGATGTCATTTGGTGGCACAACCATCAGGATCCAGAGTCCAGCCGTTGCAGCAGGAGGCCTCGTGGCTGGAGCGGCTATTGGAGGGGTGGTTGCAGCCAGCAGGGTTTCAGAATCACCCGCAGTTGTACTGGGAACTGGACTGGCTGCAAGCCTGTCTACAGGAGTGACAACCCTTGCATCTTTCTACCTGAGCAACAGGCAACAGACAGAAGAAGCCATCCGCAGGGCGGTGGAGCGAGAACGGCACATCCAAGTAGATAACATCGGGGAAGGGTCGCTTCTGGTGCACGTCAAGTTTCTTACACTGGTAAGGCAATCACAATACCAGTATATTATACATGCTTAAATTTTTGTTCAGTCCTGTAAACAGTTATAATTATTGCAACATGTGCTACAAGGATATGATTTATTGTTGAGACAGCTTTTTAAACACAATTTGCAGGAGGTCAAAATGACACAAATGGACAGTCACACCCAAACAAAGCTTCTATCCATGGGGGTAAACTTGAATAAATGAAGTAGCATGAGAAAAATATTGTTGCAAATTAACAGAGAAATTGCATGATGAGACAGACAATAAAATATAATTCTAAAGCTAGATGATTGGTAATAAACATAAAGATATATATTTGCTACTTGCCTGCTCTTTTATGATTTAAAAAAAATTCTACTGGTGTATGTATACATGTAAAGTGATTTAATATAATAGTTTAGATTTTAGATTTGTACCTAGTACCGCTAATTGCCATACGATGTATCCGTACATTAGTTGTGCAATAAACTTTGACTTGACTTGACTATGTTATCTTGAATCTTAACATGAATGCCATGTCAAATGTTTGAATGCTGTTATATAGTTTTTTCATTGGTATGCTTCAATTCTCTCCCCAGGCCGGCTACTGGGTCCTACGCAGTTTGAATGAGAGAATCCACCAGGGCACAGACCGCACCTGTCTGCAATTGCTACTAGAGGATGAGCTGTGCAGGATTGGCTGGACCGGACCGATCCAAGTGGGGCTGGAGGGGTGGTGGTTTGCTGATGAGGAGGGACAGGAAGAGGAACAGGTAGAGGAGGAGGCAGGGACAGAGCAGGAAGAGAGATGGGAGTGGGCAGGGATAGAGAAGCAGGTATGAATAATTCATGTAGCCAATTTGGGATGATGGCTATCATAGATTCTGAAATGGTTTTAGGAGTTTTGTTAATAATATTAAAGGCATATCTGACACATGTTTTCTAAGTGACAACTACTTATTCCAAAAATGCTTTTTGTGATACTGTTGTTGCAATACATTAGTGCAGTCTACTAGACAAGTGTAAATCTTAACTTGTATCTTTCTTATTCTCGAGTTTATTTGTGAGAAAAGTATCTGTGAAAGAAATTTGAATGTGTAAATTAACTTTTGTTAATTGCCTTAACTAGCTAGCGAACAATATCCCGATAACTTTGAGTTCTGATTCAAATAATATTTTTTTTTCTTTCCTTTTCCAGTTTGTCTCACCCAGTGTGACTACAGAAGGAGACTCAGCTATAGGCCTGTCTGAAGACGTGTCCTCTGTAGCAGCCATGTCCATCACTTCAGCTGGAGAGGTGGAAGAGGGGCTGCTCAAGTGGGCGAGAGCCATGCTACAGAAGCACAAGTACTCACCAACAGCACAATGTTACGTCCAATCCTTCAGGTCCTGGGAGGAAGGAGCAGAAATCCTGAGCAGCAGTGGGTACACAGACCTGGGGGGAGTCAAGGCCTTGGTACAGGGATTCATGCTGCTTGACACGGCCACACCAGATTTCACAAGTACAATACTGTATGGACAGTCATGGCTGAACCTGAACAAAGCCCGACTGAAGCAGCTGATGACCTCCCAGCTACAAGCTGACCCCACTGACAGCACCTGTCTGCTGCTGACAGCCCTACAGCTGCCATATGGAGACAGCCGGGTGCAGACCCTGCAGCAGGTGGTTGCTGCCATCCTACAGCACGGACCAGGAGACTGGCTGTACCCACACCTGCACCACATCTACTGCTACCTGGGGTGGGCCATATGGGAGGCAAGCCGTCAGCCAAAACCAACAATGATATCAAAAATTTTCAAGGGGAGTAACCTACCAACAGTTGATCTGGCTGCTCTGGCCAAAGCCCTGTCTACCCTGGATAGTTCCCTTATGTACAAACAGGACCATTTGGAAACTGTGTACTGCACAGCCATGCTGTCTAAGGAAGTGTCTGAGACAGAAGCAATCAGACAGTTTGAACACTTCCTCAGGCTGGCACCAGAGTGTGATTACAATGTGCGTTATGCTCACTACTACCTGGCCACCCTGTACAACCAGCAGCAGGACAGACAGAAGGTGATTCACCACTTCACCAGGGGGCAGCAGACAGAGGCCAACAGGCTAACTGGGTTTGCTGAAGTCGCCAAATTCATCAAAGACCCTGCTAAAAAGGCATATGAAGAAGTCATGGCAAAGAAACAAGCAAACAAGTGAAACCTTGTTCTATAAAAGAAATAGGTACATGTATAAGTCTATGACATAGCATCTAAGTGCACTGTGTTGAAAAATTGTCTTTAAAACTATTACTAGTATCCTCTACTTATAATTCTATTTTAAGCTACATTCCATAATTAAATGTTGTGTTTAACAGTAAACAAGTGCAATGTACATGTATATTGAACATACCCCTATGACTTGTGAGTTTTCAGTACAATTGTTGTATTTCATGATTTATTTCAGGAAGTCTATAAACAGTTTCATTTTATGTCAGTAGTTTGCTTTTAAATTAAGTTCAATAAATAGTAATGATTTGGCATTCAGCTCAAGTACATGATATTGATTTTATCATCATAAAACACATTTCTTGGTACAGTGTGATAAACATGCCATATTGTATATTTTATTCATTAATCAGTATAAAATATCTGTATCAATGGAGTAGTAATGTGACTATTTCCAGGATTTAAGTGTTGCCTATACATGTACACCTTTTGACTTTTCTGAAATGTATATACAATGTGGGTTACGAATATCAAACTGTAGATATTTTCATGCAGGTGTGGGCATAATGTGTTGTAATGTAAAATCTGCTTTCTGAGGTATTTCAACTTTGTGGTGGAAACATTATGCAGTGCAAATGTATACAATGTTAGTGACAATGGTTTTGCTGTAATTGTAAGAGCCTGTCAGCACAAAAATAAAACCATCACAAGAAATTTAAGATTAACAGTACTCAATGTCCCCTACTAGTACTCAGCTGCCCAGGAAATATTGCAGAGTTCAACACCATGGCCCCAGAAAATTGTCCAGTTATTCCCCAAATGTTATCAGTTTAAATCCCCAATACATAAGTTGGAGATACTCTGTAAGGTAGCATAGTTGTCCTCTCTTCTTTTCGGAAGAAAAAATGAGGTAGATAGCGACATTAGGGATCGGAGTGGGTGGAAACTACAGAGGATGGCACCGAGGCTAGTTCCAACAAGATCTTTTGTCTCAAAAAATATTTACATGTTCTGTTATCAGTTCAAATGGAACACTTTCTACTTTTTTTACCGTAACATTCGATAACAATCCATACAATCAAACTTACATGGCCATTTAGTACTTTTAGTACACTACCGAACACAAAAAATAATGAGATTAGCGACGGGGCAAAAAAGAACAACAGACCTACTAGGCATTCTGTGATAGCCCAAAATGCTATGATAGGAGCCCTAAAGACAACATGCCAGGCTGGTTTATGATTCAAACAATGAATTTCAAACTTTTAAGCAAACCACTACATTGACAGTTGGAAAAACTAAAACAACAAGAGAATTGAAGGGAGCTCTTCCAACTGTTTTAGCTCAAATACATGTATGATCTGAGCATTTTGGAGTTAATTCAGAGGCTGAAACGTTTTGTTTTTTTCCTTAAATCAGAAAAAAATGAATCCGTGAACCAACAAATTAAATTGGTGTGGCCTTAGATAACATTTCATACTTACAGCATGTGGGTTGTTGGTAATTTTCTAGTGCTGAATCCTTCATCAAATTTACGTACACAGTCATGACAACATACTACTAGTATAAAGCCAACTTAGGCAGGCCCTAAGTTGGCTTTGAAAACATTTAACTTAGATATAAGTTAGAACTTTAGTTACTATTTTTAGATCACATTTCATACTTGCAGCATGTCGGCTATTAGTTATGGGGGTAGGTCTCTAATACTGGACCCTTCATTTTAATTTACATAGACAGTTGTGGCAATATCATGGGCAGGCCCTGAGTTAGCTTTGAAAACATTTCCCTTGTGTAATGAAGTATGATCCTCATAATTGTTGTCTACCGGCCTGAGGCTGGGCATTTCAGTCTGTGTCGGTGTAATTGAAGTACACAGGGCAGGACAGGTAAGTCACTGTTTTGTACACTTTGACGTAATCTTTTTTTGGAAAAATATCAACAAAAGCTCTAAAAAAAACAGTATCATCACACTAACAACTAATATGATACAAGTTATCATATTCATTGTGTATTGAAGACTTGTATTTAAGGTTGGAAGGGCATGAAAACTAAAGGTCAAAGGGTGCTTCCTGCTAATCTTGTGACGGCAGTTGAGTTAATTGCACTGTTGAGTCAGACCAAGAAACAGGGTTGGTTTTCACTTGATAATCTTGTCTAGTTGCTCATCCACAGAATGGCTGATAAAGGATCAAGTCCTCTGGGTGCTGAGGAAGGTGGAGAGGCACAAAAACGGGCAGAAATGGGAGGTAAAGGAGAAGAAACACGCCCTAAACAGGTGGGGCAACAGTCAGTAGAGGGGGAGGGGGGCCAGGGGTCAGCTGAGGGAAGTGCAAGTGTGCAGGAACCAGCTGCAGACTTTGCATTCGGCATTCGTCAACCAGAACAAAGCCCCTCGTTTCTACAACCAGGAGCTGTGGCAATTCATCCACAAACTGGTCGCATGCAAGTCTTCCAAGGCCAAGAAGGACCAGCTACAGGGCAACAACAACAAGACGTCCTCACAACTACCCAACAAACCAGCCAACCAGCTGCTTTACAAGCTACAGTACTGGAAAGGAAGAAGGAGGGAGGGTTTGGTGGAGCAAGTATCCGGATCCAGGACACAGGTCTGGCTGCTGCAGCAATCGTTGGAGGGGTGACAGTTGGAGCGTCTCACGTTGCCAGCCAAGTCACCCAGTCACCAGTGATCGTTTTGGGTACAGGGATAGCAGCAGGGGCCATGAGCCTGGCAGCTTTTTGGCTGGCAAACAGGATGAAGGCAGACAAAGCCATCTGCAAGGCTGTGGAGAAAGATGGCCACATAGAAGTGGAGAAGATTGAGGGAGGATCTCTCCTTGTTCACGTCAAGTTTCTTTCTCAGGTAAGATGCGCATACTGACATACGTTACTAATAATAATATTGGAAGTAAATCTGGCTATTAAAATCAACAACCTTGTTAGCAATTAACATGATGATAGCCTTGCAAAATTAAAACATTTTGCCTCAATGAAAACCCTAATGTTAAAACAGGACATTTCCTTCAAAATAAACAAAGGAGAAGCAATATTAATCTGTATCTGTATCAGTATAGCCAGTATAACCGCCCTTCGGCATAACACACCAGATTCTGTATCTCTATAGCCTGTATAACTGCCCTTCGTCGTAACATACCAGCTTCTGTATCTGTATATCCTGTATAACCGCCCTTCGGCGTAACACAACAGCTTCTGCATCTGTCTAGCCAGTATATCCGCCCTTCGGCGTAACACACCAGCTTCTGTATCTGTATAGCTGGTATAACTGCCCTTCGGCATAACACACCAGCTTCTGTATCTGTATAGCCGGTATAACCGCCCTTCGGCGTAACACACCAGCTAATTGTGTTCTCAATGCTTCCCCAGACTGGCTACTGGGTCCTTCGTGCCCTGAATGAGAAGATCCACCAGGGGACAGACCGCACCTGTCTGCAGCTGCTACTAGAGGATGAGCTAAGGAAGATCGGTTGGACCGGACCCATCCAAGTGGGGCTGGAGGGGTGGTGGTTTGCTGATGAGGAGGGACAGGAAGAGGAGGAGGCAGAAGAGGAGGCAGGGACAGAGCAGGAAGAGAGATGGGAGTGGGCTGGGATGGTGGAGAAACAGGTGTGATGAACAACAGTCATGCATATGATTTTTGACTAAATGGCTATCATACGATTGGTTTTAGGAGGTTTGTTGATATTACATTTACAGACATATCTGCAACACGTTTTCTAAGTGACAACTACTTATTCCAAAAATAATGTTTTGGGATAATGTTGCAATACATTAGTGCAGTCTACTAGTGTAAATCTTAACTTGTATCTTTCTTATTCTTGAGTTTATTTGTTACAAAACTATCTGTGAAAGAAATTTGAATGTGTAAAGAAACTTTTGTTAATTGCCTTAACTTAAACTAGCAAATAAAAGTTCTGATTCAAATAATATTTTTTTCTTTCCCTTTCCAGTCTGTCCCACCCAGTGTGACTACAGAAGACTCAGGCCTGCCTGAAGACGTGTCCTCTGTAGCTACCATGTCCATCACTTCAGCTGGAGAGGTGGAAGAGGGGCCGCTCAAGTGGCTGAGAGCCAGGCTACAGAAACACAAGGACTCACCAACAGCACGACGTCGCATAAAGGCCTACAGGTCCTGGGAGGAAGGAGCAGAACTTCTGACCAGCAGTGGGTACACAGACCTGGGGGGAGTCAAGGCCTTGGTGCAGGGATTCATGCTGCGCGATATGACCCCACCAGATTACACAAGTACAGTACTGTATGAACAGTCATACCTGAACCTGAACAAAGCCCAGCTGAAGCAGCTGATGACCTCCCAGCTACAAGCTGACCCCACTGACAGCACCTGTCTGCTGCTGACAGCCCTACAGCTGCCATTTGGAGACAGCCGGGTGCAGACCCTGCAGCAGGTGGTTGATGCCATCCTACAGCACGGACCAGGAGACTGGCTGTACCAACACCTGCACCACATCTACTGCTACCTGGGTGTGGCCATATGGAGGGCAAGCCCTCAGCCAAAACCAACAATGATATCAAAACTTTTCAAGGGGAGTAACCTACCAACAGTTGATCTGGCTGCTCTGGCCAAAGCACTGTCTACCCTGGATAGTTCCCTTATGTACAAACAGGACCATTTGGAGACTGTGTACTGCACAGCCGTACTGTCTAAGGAAGTGTCTGAGACAGAAGCCATCAGACAGTTTGAACACTTCCTCAGGCTGGCACCAGAGTGTGATTACATTGTGCCTGATGCTCACTACCACCTGGCCACCCTGTACCACCAGCAGCAGGACAGACAGAAGGTGATTCACCACTTCACCAGGGGGCAGCAGGCAGAGGCCAACAGGCTACCTGTGTTTGCTGAAGTCCCCAGATCCATCAAAGACCCTGCTACAATGGCATATGAACAAGTCATGGCAAAGAAACAAGCAAAGAAGTAAGGCCTTGCTCTTTGGAAGAAATAGGTATACACATAAGTCTAAGAAACAAAGTGCACTTAACAGTGTAAAAATTGCCTTTAAAAACATTTTTGATGAACCTAGCTATGTACTTAAATGCTGTCTTTAAAATATACAACGCCATGTAATGTGGTTTCAGTTTATGTACTAGTATTATAGTAATACATATAACTGTTTGATTCGCATTGGACATGCTGTGAATATGCTGCTATGTTCAGTCCTGTGGTTAGCACTAGCACCAGGGTGTAACAAATTGTTGGCATTGACCCAAAACATTACACAAAGCACTTTCTATCTGTCTGTCTGCAGGGAAGGGCTTCATACATGACCTCACACCATGTGGGTCTTTTATCAACCACCAATGCATATAGAATAGAGCCATAGACAGCATTTTAGGGGTTGTGATTGTGAACTGAACTTAATACTGTCCCCGCTGAAAAATACCTTATGCCGGAGTTATGGAAACAAATCTGTACTAGTTGGGGCCAGCAAGGCCTTTTCCGTAGAGCGTAATCAGCCGTTTTAATTCTACGTAGAGCGTAGACGGACTGCTCTAATATTTTTGCGTAGAGCGTAATCGCCGTTTTAATTCTACGTAGTGCGTTGTAGTCACTTGGAATATACCGTAAAGCGTAATCGAGAGGTTTCTGAATTCAGCGTAGAGCGTTGGTGGGACCCCCCTTGCAGGCCCTCCTAGATGCAGGGTTAGGCAGCAGGGAGAAGGTTAAATGGCATAGATTTTACCTTGTTGTAGCATTTAAATTCTTGAAACTTGAAACTTTGAAACTTTATTTTCAATACAAACATAGCAGACAAAAGTCTGAATTGCGTTAGTATTTACACACCATTGAGCTCGTTTTATATTATAATACACAAACTGTACGTGGGTATTTACAGTTTTAAAAGTAATTATATAAATTCTTAATTTCTATATAAAACGGCATCTCTTAAAGATTAAAAGATTAATTACCTACTAAAAACTCATAGTTTAATTCTGTGTGGTCTGTGAGTTTGTAAACACAATTTTAATTGTTATGTGAATGATTTTCTATTTGTTATAGGATTAAGCAGCAGAGAGAAGGTTAGATAAAGAAATGACAGAGTAACAATCTTGGAAAGGAAGTAGTTATACACTTTGAATTGTTGAAATCTCAGTGTGGAAGTAGTGGGTCTATGTCTGTTATGGGTAAACCTGTCTGAATGTTTTGTTTTGAATGGATTGCAAAATAAAGTGCTTTTAATTTCATTTTCAGCAGTCATTTTTTTGTAATCCCTGGAAAACAGAACACATTTCAGAAACTGATGAAGTAGTTGTGAGCTAAAACAAATCAATACAGAGAGCATTCATTACATTTCTACTTACCAGAAATCACAAAAAATATCATTATATATATCCATATATATATTATATCCATAATATACCAACATGACTAAGTACTGATTCTCCTTTTATGTTTGTTACTTAATTGTATAATATAACACCTGACTGAGAAATCAGGAAGTGTTCAGGCCATTTGATATTTGCACAATTCTGTGTATATATAGCAAACAACAGAAGTGGTGACTCAGTATAGAACCCACAGCCTGTGTGTGTGTGTCAAGGGCAAGTTTGGACTGACCTGTTGCTATGGCAACCACATGACATTGACACATGACCCCCATGTGTCTGGCCAGGTGTGGTACGCCCTGTGGTCTCCATATGGCACCCATCTCTGGATCTGTATGGGGGTAAAAATAAAATACAATGTCACAATACAATTGTGCATGTACAAGACTATATCAACAAAAACGATTTATCTTTAACCATACACATACATGTACATGCGCATGCATGTATAAGGGTAGCGTAGCCTCCATAGCATGCCAAAAACTGGGGGTTTTGGGGTCTTCAGGATCTTTGGGAGCTTTCATGTGCTATTTTCTGATTGCATATAGACAACATAGCCGGCCTGGTTGAATTACCCCCGTTTTAGAACTGGGCTAATCAGAAAACAGCTGAAAACCACCAAACTCCCAGTTCTATAAGCCTGCTATGGAGGCTACTAGGCTAGTATATAGGACTGTTCAACTATAGCCGAAACTGTAGGGCATATACAAATACACAATATACACATACTCTGACAGTATACATAATACACAAACTGAGATTATACAAGTGTAAATATAGAATATGTCATACCTGGGCCACTATGTAAAATGCCATGAGCATCTCAGGGCCTAATATATTATACAGTACATATACAGCAAATAAAGAAGGCCTTATAGATTGTACAAGCAGATCCTAGGGTGATAAAAGACAGTTTCAAATTGGTTAGGCATATCCACTGGCCAGAGACAGAGAGAGGGTCCAAAATGCTGCCTTGGCCAATTTGATACTGTCTTTTGCCACCCTAGGATCTGCTTGAAGATTAAATGAACGGTAAAAACACACACTTGTAAGCTTAAAATGCCTAATCTCCAAGCAGAG
>NW_017803898.1:1294165-1297728 GCF_001625305.1 Branchiostoma belcheri | reverse complement strand
AGGAGTCCCGAAGCTAATGGACACTCCTCTGGCCAATGGATACTGCCTTGCCACCGTATGATCTGCTTGGAGAGTATAAAATGCCATCATATAAAGACATGTTCAGACCTTTCTGGCGAGAGATTTAACCTCCCATTAGGAAAAGTATTGCCTTATATGGAGCTCTAATCTGAGCAGTGAAAGTGAGACTGAGTGTTAGGTGATTCTGTTGCCATAGCAACAGCTCTGCGTCAGTACTTGCGTAGGTAGGTACTTGTCACAGCTAGAAAATGGGGTGGTATGTACCACCCTAGTAAGACTAAGAGAGGATTCAAGGATTTTAAGCCTATACAGTTGAATATGGCAGTGAAGATTGAAAATAGATCACCAGAAAAGTGCTCATTTCATTTTTAATACACAATGATGTGATTTTTTTCATGTCAAATATTATAAATGACATGACTGTTAAAAGGCTTTCAAAAACAATACTGGCTTACAGGTGGTCAATAAGATACAGGATTCTTAACCCTTAGTCAGCAAAGGTAGCCACTGAGTTTTAATACACAGAGGCAGTCCTTAGTACTGGTTGGGTAGTTCTCTACCAGACTAACTACGCTGGCTATATTATATAGGAGAATATTTGGCAGGGGAGTTTGGCTGCCTTGTAGGTTTGACTGGCCGCGCAGTTCGGAGGGAAAGAAACTACCTCCCCGCGGCCGGACTCCCTTGGCCCATTTCATTCTCTTTTTTGATGAATTCTACGATCTGTATTCCTGTAGAAAGGCCTGGTTGAGGCTACTTTCCACAGGCCTTCAGAGGGAAAGAAACTACCTCCCCATGGCCGGACTCCCTTGGCCCATTTTATTCTCTTTTTTGCCGAATGCTATGATCTGTATTCCCGTAGAAAGGCCTGCTTGAGGCAAGTTAATAACTGTCACAAACAGCGGTGCAGTATTAAGTATATTGACTTAACCCATGTCCCCCCACCAGCTAGTTTGTACAGCTTTGGTTCGTAACACTCCTTGGGTAAATATCGCAGTTAAACACAGAACTGCCACCCTGGCTCAGTCAACATGATTAGGGACAACTTCCGTGTTGTCAACATGTAATCCCAAATATACCAGCTTTACACTTAATAACAGTCTGCAACCACTGAGAAACCACTGAGAAACCAAGTACATGAAATCTAAGAATTTCAAGTTCAACTATTAAAGACAGTCAAACCTGTACCAGTGACCAACTCTACATAAGGACCACCTGGCCATTGATACAGTCAAACCTGTACTACTACTGAAGTACTAGTACTAGTGACCAGCTCTAATCTCCAAGCAGATCCTAGGTTGGCATTAAAAGACAGTATCAAATTGGGCAGGCAGTATTCAATCATTGGCCAGAGAGGGTCCATGCCCCCCTCCCCAAAAAGGGCCATATACATGTATAAAAGGTAGCGATCTTCCCCCATCAACCTCTGCTTGGAGAGCAACCACCTCTACATAAGGACCACCTGGCTATATTGAATCATGATCGGTATTTGGTGGTCCCAAGGTTACAATCTATCCATTGACACACATAACCACAAACATTTCAAAACAAACAATTAACCCTAACCCTGACCTTAACCCTTCCTACCATGGACTTATCCATACACCAAATTTGCATCTGTCACAACAATTATAAGAAGCCAAAGGAAAACAGTAACATATTAGAACCTCTTATCTAGTTATGTCACGCTTGATTAGATTATCTAGCCTGGGGCATTAGCTGTGACTTGATCTTATCAATACCACCTGCAAATGCTGGTAAAATTGGGGCTGTGCTGCTAGTGTGCAGATATTACTGAGCCTGAGGTCTACATGTACAATTGTACCCGCACCTAAATTCACATTCACCAGTTAATGTATTGGGTTTACATACAATTTTACAAATGGATTTTATTAGCTGTATCTATTGTTAGAAGAAATAATGTCAATGGTTTCTTCTGAGCAGTTCTTCTTAGTCTGATCAAGGACTCTGAGAGACTTCTGTATAAAATTCTAAAATCTGAAATTCTAAGCGGTGCAGGTAAAATCTGTCTGGTGCAGGTAATTTTCAATATCACCTACACAGGTACAGGTATGTAGAAAAACAGATTTCACACACTACCCTATCAATTAGATGTTAATCTACTGACCAGTGATTATCTGTTGACTTTGTTAATCTGCAAACTCATTACCAGGTTGCTTATAATCAACTGGTTTTAGTTGGATCAGTTTTGGGATGTGTGCTGTCCATTTATGGCTGATCAGGAATAGTTTGGTGGTGAGCTAACCATCGTAGACCTTACCACAAATATGGTGTCAGCCAAAAGGGCAACCAGCCATGTACACCATCGATAGGCTGGAATGTACAACTGACCCCTACAGTACAGCCTAGACATAAACAACATTTCATCACTGTGATATTATGACAACCAAGTAGATGTATGTACATGGGTTTCATTTTACAAAATGAAAATTAGCTATACTGTAACTAGTACTGTACAGATGTTTAATTTTGCAAGGGCTTAATTTCGCAGCAGAACTAGAAGGGGAAAGGGGGTATTCCCTGTGTTATAAGTTCACTGTTGAAACAACTAACTTGTATAGAAACACAAATACATTTTTTGTGGTGTCTGATGGCCTACCAAAAATAGCAAACATTTCAAGACTGCTCACACTTTGTAATAGCCTGGGTACCATCCGGATTTTCGCTATGCAGCGCTCGAAAAAATCGTGTTGCGTAACGAAAATCTGGATGGTACCGAGGCTACTTTGTAATGCTTTAAAAAAAAAGATCTGAGCCTGTATACATCTGCTTGGAGTTGATTGTAGTTGTTCCAGTTTTGGCAAGAATATATCGAGAAACCATTTTGTGCCCATAACTAGAACCTTGCTAAATTAGGAATGTGGGAATTTCAATGGCAGTCTAATCTCACCAGTGTAAATAACTGATGTTATGGATATTAGCAGGGAATTTCTCAATGTTTTGCAAGTCAACTTAGCTTGAAAACTAAACAAAAACATGGTCAGAGTGGAATGCTTGGCTTTGGGCAATGGTGTTTTTGAGGTACCGAAACAACTTACTGATTCTACATCTAGGAATTTCAACATTCAACTGATACCAATATACAGTTCCACCTTTCCCAGTCCCAATTTTTTCCCCATCTACACAAGAAGGCCACCTGTCCAAGAAAACTTCAGATGTAACGTTACACAAATGTATAAATTTTGATAGAGGAGGGTAGAGATACAAACAGAGAGAGAGCATGATAGGGAGAGAGAGTATGAGAGAGAGAAAGAAAGAGAAACAGAGCAAGAGAAAGCAAGAGAGAGGGAGAGAGATGGAGAGCAAGAGAGAGGGGAGAGAGAGAAAGAGAGCAATAGAGAGGAAGAGAGAGCAAGAGAGAGAGCAAGAGAGAGAGAGAGGGAGAGGGACAGAGAGGGAAGGAGAGCAAGAGAGGGAGAGAGAGGGGGAGAGGGAAGATGGAGAGCAAGACAGATAAAGAGAGGGAGAGAAAGAGAGCAAGAGGGAGGGGGAAAGAGAGAGAACAAGAGAGAGATGGGGGA
>NW_017803898.1:1277823-1294145 GCF_001625305.1 Branchiostoma belcheri | reverse complement strand
AGAGAGAGAGAGAGAGAGAGAGAGAGAGAGAGAGAGAGAGAGAGAGAGAGAGAGAGAGAGAGAGAGAGAGAGAGAGAGAGAGAGAGAGAGAGAGAGAGAGAGAGAGAGAGAGAGAGAGAGAGAGAGAGAGANAGAACAAGAGAGAGATGGGGGAGAGAGGGACAGACAGCGAGGGAGAGAGACGTGTGTGTGTCACTGTGTGTAAACTATAGGTAAGTGGGTGGTCTCTGACAGATCTTGAGGTGTTCTCATCATAAAATAAAATTACCGGCGGGTGGTAACGTTAAATCAAAATACCACAATCTGTCTATCTTTGCTCCCCAAAAATGCTAAGTATGCCATTTCCTACATAAACACAATACCTCTATTGTTATAGGTATGAAAATACGATTTAGGGCGGGATTTAATCCTGTTTTAGTGTGCAAATCCGCGCTCACACCCCCACAAATGTCGTCTCACGCCTGGTCGCCAACAAACAAAAGAACGTCTGAATTATTTACCACACTTCACCGCAAATACAAGTGGTAGTGATTTGCTTCGGCGGAAGACATTAAATCACAAAAGGACGTCAGCAAAGATGGCGTGGTTTTGTTTTCCTTTTTATAAGGGGACGAAATTCGCGAGATTTTGGGATTAAATCGTGCAAGGATTCAACAGGCTGAAGTATAAAATTAACCGCATAATTTTGCCCCCCTCCCTCTCTTCGATACACAGTCAGGGTCAAATAACGGTATGCAAGAGACGAACTTGTCCCAAAAAAATAAGGCTACGTTAATAAAATATCAAGTAAGCAAAATTATCGAAAAAATCTGTGCAAGGTTGTACTAGAAATGTGAGATATTACGGCGAAAATTGCGGAGAAAAGGAGACACATGAAGACAAACCTGTGTAGAATTTCTCCGTCGGGACCACACCGGGAGCCCTGTACCGTTAGCTTCGGTGAGTGCTGAGTTTTTCGCCCGAGCGTTGCCTCCAGAAGCTACCGGTAGAATTCTAACTGAAGTTTCCTTCCCATGACGGTTCTATCTGCTAACTTTGACGAAAAAGACGGCGTAAAATGGCTCAGTTTTTGTAAAAACGGACGATAAAAACACACCAGTAACGTCAGAGCGCTCAGTTCGGACGACACACACACATGTATGGAACATCTGTCAAACCCGCTGTGAACATAGCGCACGATTCGGCGCATACTCATTCTCCAAATTAGTAAGCGTATGTATTCCGTAAAATTCGTATGTTTCTAGTAATTCATCGTATGTATTCCGTTAAATTCGTATGTTTCTAGTAATTGATCGTATGTATTCCGTAAAATTCGCATGTTTCTAGTAACTGATCGTACGTATTCCGTAAAATGCGTATGTTTCTAGTAAGGATTCTATGTATTCCGTAAACTTCGTATATATTCCGTAAAATTCGTATGTTTCTAGTAATTGATCGTATTTATTCCGTAAAATTCGTATGTTTCTAGTAGTCTAGTAAGGATCCTATGTATTCCGTAAACTTCGTATGTTTCCTAGTAATTGATAGTATGTATTCCGTTAACTTCGTATGTTTCCTAGTAAGGATCCTATGTATTCCGTAAAATTCGTATGTTTCTAGTAAGGATCCTATTCCGTAAAGTTCGTATGTTTCCTCAGTAAGGATCGTATGTATTCCGTAAAATTCTGATAAATTCTTTGGGCACCCCCTGTGCATTGCAATTAAATTCTATGGCTGCTATATAAAGGTCCATCCAATGCGATTTCAGGGAGGCAATATAAAAGATATTCTGGATGAAGAAATCAAGGCAATATACAGCTTATATAAATTAACTGCTTGGCCCATTGGTATATTGCCTTGCCACCGTAGCATCTACTTGGAGATGACAGTTCTGTATCTGTATCTTTATAGCCGGTATAACCACCCTTCTGTGCAACACACCAGCTCCGTATTTTATGTTTCTATGAACCAAGTATTGGCCAAAAACAAAGAATAAAGTTCAAAACTTTTAGATACATGAATGGGGTGATTTTCTGTCTTGCTAGCAGTGACCTCTTGCGATAATGCTAAGAAATGCAGTAGTGCGAATCATGGTTCACGGATACGATGCTATGCTCTGTGTCACATCACATGATAATGTGTGGTGTCGCTTGGAAGGTCGTGATTTTTAATTCGTCGTAAAAATATAACAAATTATTGTCTAATAACTGAAGTATAACCTTCCTGGTACCACAGGCGAATAGTTTCAAACTCCTCTAAGTGCAGAAACGCTACAGGTAAAGTGTTTTACGTAGAAAAAAACCGGGAAAAATTGTAGGTGTGTCGGTCGACATAGCCCGGTCAAAGGGGGAGGGGGGCGCAGTGGAAGCTCCGTCGACTTTGTAAAATTATATGAGAAAATGATGTCCATAAGTAAACCGAAAGGGATGGTTTGAATGTGTTTTAGGTGTGCGTTGGCTGATATTGTATATACACCCAAAGACAGGTTAAATGGTGAATAATTTGTCCAAATATTACTTGCTCAGATCTCAGTCAAGTCTTTGCAAGTGAAAGATGTGGTTCTCACTCCTCACTCCTCAGATATAATTTCCTCCGCGAAATTATAATTTCACGAAGAATTGGGAACAGAATAATTCTGATTTTTTGACAGTGGCCTTCAGATTATTCTTCTAAGCTTTATGACGGCACAGGTTATGACATAAAGATAAATTTTACATGTAACGTTACATTGTAAGTTTATACAAATTATGAAGGTTAGACATCCAGGTAAAGATATACACAAGAAATTGTTACTCAAGCAACTGCATAGGTTTTGAAAAGTCAAACATTACTACTAGTATTCGTCAGTGTCAAATGTTGAATATCTAACTTTCTAATTCTCGTTCCCAGTGCACCATGTCAGAGTTTTGGCTGATCTCTGCCCCGGGTGAGAAGACCTGCCAACAGACATGGGAGAAAATGAACAACTGCACGGCTAAAACTCAGACTCTGTCTTCCAACACCAAGTTCCACATTCCTGACTTAAAGGTTGGTTGTTTCTAGCTATAGGCCTTATAATACTATAATAATAGGCCTACTTTATTATGACTTCATGGGATGGCAGTTATCATAGAAGTTGCATATCATGACTACATGTACATATCATCTCCAAGCAGATTCTGTAGGACAAGGGAAGAGTCTATATTGGCGGCCTGTATTAACCATTGGCCACTACCAAATCCATAAATATATACTAGTAGTATTGTATGTACAACATAAGTAGAAAATGTAAACAGAAATGCCAATGTTGCCCCTCTCTTTCTCAGGTTGGCACCCTGGACATCCTGGTTGGCTTGTCTGATGAACTTGGCAAACTGGACAGCTATGTAGAAAGGTAATACAATATTTATGAATGAATTATCAATATAGACACATACAGTGTATCTATACACACACACACACATAAATACATGTACATGTATTTACAAAAATGTATACACACAAAAAGTACAATTTTTTAACTACTTATATGAACTAGTATTGGCAAAATTTTTTGTGTTTAGTTTTAGGACACTAATTTTACCATGTATTGGCTGATGAATAATTTTATTTTTCTGCAGTGTTGCTAGAAAAGTTGCGCAGTATCTGGGTGATGTTCTAGAGGACCAGAAGGACAAGTTGCAGGAAAACCTTCTGGCCAATGGAGGTGAGGAATACATTCATGTTTTACCTTTAGACAACAGAGTCTCATGTAACACATTACCTGATTGGCTACCTTTAACAAGACCCATCATTTAGCAATATATGATTAAAAAAAACTCTATGATTACTCAAGAAACTGGATAGATTTTGAAAACTGTCAGATGTTTCAAGTAGCATCCAATCTTTTTGTCAGTGACTTTAGTGGATGCTACTTGCAACATCTGACAGTTTTCAAAATCTATGCAGTTGCTTGAGTAACTGTTTCCTTGTGTATCTCATTACCTTAATGTCTAACCTTTATTGATGTTTGTTTGTTTGCTTGTTTTTTTTACATTGTAGTTGATTTGGCCACCTACATCAAGAGATTCCAGTGGGACATGGCCAAATACCCCATCAAGCAGTCACTCAAGAACATCTCAGAGATCATTGGAAAGGTAAGACTCAAGACCTAATTAACTGTTGCACTTTACACACACACAATTTAGTCTAATGACTTTCAACTACATGTACTAGTACATTAGGACTGCCAGTCATGAATATCACTTAAAGTTTAAACTCATCATCCAAGTTTCTTGCATGCACGGCATATTTGAAGCCCAACACTTGAACATCTGATTCAAAGTACAGTACCTGTAATGTATTAGCACCCCTTTCTGGTAATGAAGGTAAATACACATTAAGACTGTTAATGTGTAATATATATAATTTGCCTTGCAGCAAGTGAGCCAGATTGACACAGATCTAAAGAGCAAGTCTCAGGCCTACAACAACCTGAAGGGGAATCTACAGGCTATGGAGAGAAAGGCAACGTAAGGATGGTTGTACTTCTGTCCTGTTAAATCTGGACATACTTCTGTCCTGTTAAATCTGGACATAAGCTACTGGTAGGGGTCGCAGGCCTATAATCTCCTAGCAGATCATACGGTGGCAAGGCAGTATCCATTAGCCAGAGGAGTGTGCTTTAGCCACCGAAGTGGCCAGTGGATACTGTCTTTTGTGGCCACCGAAAGATCTGCTTTGTGATTTGTAGGCCTATTCTTGAGGTGAAGCTGTTAAAGAAGCACTTAAATCTGGAGTGGTTGTTATTTATCAATAGATTATTATGCCAGGAAGTAAAACATGCATGCTACTTCACAGTACATGTATATGATATAGTACCCACCAGTTTCACACAAAAAAAATAAGTTCTTTGGACAACCCTCCAAATGTCCTCTTAACAATCCCCACGAATGCATTGTGTATATATGCAATATACATGTATTACGGTAAGAAAATTTGTCTTCTTATTTTGTTCTTTGATATGTTTTTACCTATCCTCCAGTGGCAGTCTCCTGACCAGAAGTCTGGGAGATCTGGTGAAGAAGGAGGACTTTGTGATGGACTCTGAGTACCTACAGACATTACTGGTGGTGGTTCCCAAGTAAGTTACTTCATAAATATCACACATCTTGATTCAGATATTCAGTTGTCATACCATACTGTAATTCACTTTATGTTCATCAAATTTTTTTGTCCGTAGGCAATGCTATGATGACTGGAAGGAAAAGTATGAGACGCTAACGGACATGGTGGTTCCTAGATCATCCAAGTAAGTCACTTCATATGTTTTTGACACACACAGTCACCCACTACACTTCTGTAGACAAGAAAGTGTTTCTCCCTCTTTTCCTTGTTCTTAAACCATGCCTTGTGTTCATGTCTGTTCACAGGAAGATATACGAAGACCATGACCACGGCCTGTTCACAGTCACCATGTTCACACGGGTGGTCGACGAATACAAGCATCACGCTCGGGAAAACAGGTGAGGAAAAGTCAGACAAAACAGAAGGCTTAACCCAAAACCTACAACGCAGGAGCCTAGAGGGTAGATTTGCTCTGTATAAGATGGAGAGGCAACCTAGTGTAACACATAGGCTCTTCATGGCCAATTTATTATGTTTACTGAAGAAATACATTATTGTTTTTTTGCTCTGTTTCCTCTTCTTCTGCAATAAGGTCAATGACCTAAACCAGATGTCTGTCACCATGGTAACGGGTGTTGGGTTACATCATGTTGCAATTTTATAGCAGGAGGGATTTAGACTCCTGTCTGACTATACCGGGTATATATAAATGTGTTTGAGTAAGACCATATGCAAAGGTAAGCATTATGTATATGCATTTTGCAATGTAAATGTTACCTTTCTTTTTTTATTTTTATGGCTACAAAGGACTTTATCCTGACTTTTTTTGTCGTTTGTTTTTCTCCCCAGATTTGTGGTGAGAGATTTCCAGTATAACGAGGAAGAGATGACTGCTGGGAAAAATGAGCTCTCCAAGCTCGCCTCCGACAAGAAGAAACAATTTGTAAGTCGTACCACAAAAAACAACAACACTATATCCTTACAATACCGGTACAGTAGCTCAATCAGTAGAGTGCTCGCTTTGTAACCGGGAGGTCGTGAGTTCAAACCCCAGCTGGGTCATACCAAAAACTTTAAAAAGGTACATACTGCTTTCTCTGCTATTGTCTAACATGTTTAAACACAGCCAGTGCAGCCCAAGGGCTAACTTGCCAACAAAAGTACATTCTGTCCATGTCATGTAGTTATGATACAATCAAACACAAACTGAGAACATACACTTAATGAGAGTTGTTTAATGTTGGGTTGTGTGGCATAACGCTAGAGCGTTCGGCCCAAAACCAAGAGGTCCCGAGTTCGAGTCCTGACATGCCACTAACCCTGTGCCCTTGGGAAAGGCAGCCCTTGGGAAAGGCACTTTACACAACTTTCCTCACTTAACCCAAGTGAAAATGAGTATTGTCTTGTCTTCTATTTGTCCTCTGTGTTGATAGCGGCCTGAAATAAGTTGATATAACTTGAGTGTACCGTCACCATGTCTAGTCATGAAATGTTGGAAAAAAAAAGAGAATTGTTTCTTGTTTTTCAGGGTCCGCTGGTGAGATGGCTGAAGGTAAACTTCAGTGAAGCGTTCACGGCCTGGATCCATGTCAAGGCTCTACGTGTGTTTGTGGAGTCTGTGCTCAGGTTGGTTCTTTCTTTAAAATAACTGGTAAACCTCTTTTTATGCATAACCCATCAGTTTTGTACAGCAAGTACAAGCTGAGTAAGACCAGACTGGATCCACGTCAATGCTCAATACGTGTGTTTGTGGAGTCTGTGTTAAGGTTTGTTCTTTCTTTGTTTTTTACTTACTTAATCCTCTTCTGAGCCAGCATGGCTTTTGTTTCACAAAACTGGTAAATTGCCAGTTTTGTACATTAAGCTGTGTTCTGCCTTTTTCATACTAGTGCTCGAGGTGTGGATCTCCTCTTACATGAGACCTCTGGCTATGCTTAGGTCGGTTCTTTGCTTTTTTTTTGCACATAACATTTGCACATTTTGTACAGCAAGTACAAGCCATGTAAGACTGGGCTGTAAGATTCAAACAACTCAAACACTCACTCTGACCCCTCCTGCCCAAACCCTGGACCAAGGAGGACCTGGAAGCCCTGACCCCCAGAGGAAGGGCATGCGCGGAGTATTGGAGGGGAAGAGTGTAGCAGTGGTGACCCGAGAAGAAGAAGACACCCAGAAGGACACCTACTCTTCTTAATAAGTGCTGTGGGTTCTTTTATCTGTTCGAAGGCGGCAGAAGCCTTTCCAGGTCTGATATTAACATACTATTTTAGGCTTGTCCATGAGTTGTTATGTTTCCCTTTGCTACAGATACGGATTGCCTGTAAACTTCCAGGCCATGCTGCTGCAGCCCCTGAATAAGAAGGTCCACCGGAAGCTGAGAGACTCCCTACAGCAGCTGTACAGCCATCTGGACAGCAGCTCATTCGCTGTAGATGATGTGAGATTTTCATTTTACTTCTTTTCATAAAAGCATACCATGATACAGTTTTAGGCCACACTGACTTAATTTCATGGATGACATCCTCTGAAGACCCCCAAACTAGTGCATGGAACTTTTTATGTTAACCAAAGAAAAACATATTGTTTTTGCTCAGTTTCCTTTTTCTCTTCTTCCTCTCCAAACACTAACCTCTGACCTAGCCAATGATCTGATTTGTTGACATCTGTCACCATGGTAACTGGTGTTAGGTTACATAATGTTGCAATCTTATAGACAATATATATATGAATGTATTTGAGTAAGAATTAACATAGCAAACGGTGTGCGAAGGTAAACATTATGCATTTGCTTTGCAAATGTTACCTTTCTAGTTCTTTATTACTTTTTGCATGACTAATTTTCTCCTCTTTTTCTACATCTCAGCTTCCCATGGACATTCCAGGTCTGAGTGGGCTGAACATTGGACAGGGAGAGTACTACCCTTACGTGTACTACAACATCAACACAGACATGCTCTCTGATATTGTCAAACGGTAGTTCTACAGACGCTATAGACATACATTCTGTTAGACTAAGGTTCACTGGATCAAAAAAGGGCCTATATGTAGAGACCCATCCTCTGATACTATAGTTAGTATATAACTGTTGGGGGACTTGGTATGAGGTTTCAACGGACACTGGACATTCTATTAGACGATTATTCACTGGATCAAAAAAAAAGACCCATCATCTAATACTGATAGATAAAACTGTTGGGGGAATTTGTGATATTTCAACTGACACTGGACATTCTGTCAGACAAAGATTCAATTGGATCAAAAAAAGACCCATCATCTGATATATAAAACTTTTGGGGGACTTCTTTTGATATTTCAACTGACACTGGACATTCTGTAAGACAAAGGTTCACTGGATCAAAAAGACCTACATATAGAGACCCATCATCTAATATTAGATGAAACTGTTGGGGGGGGGGGAACTTTGTATGGTATTTCAACAGACACTGGATATTCTGTAAGACAAAGATACACCAGATCAAAAAAGGGCCTACACATAATCAACCATCATATGATAAATAACAATAAATAACGATAAACTAAGGGGACTTAATATGATATTTCAACAGATACTAGACATTCTGTAAGACAAAGATACACTGGATCAAAGAAAGGGTTGTTCAAATATAGATCTACCATGAAATGAAGGATCAATGCTATGATAGGGGCTTCATATTACATTTTATGTATACTGAAAATCATTTTCCATGAACTTAAGTCGTTTTGTTTCAGATGAAGATGCAGAATTATGAGGGTCATTTGCTTTGTAAATTGAGTTCGATCGGTAGCAATCCAGTAATTTTATTTTTAATTTTTTTGTTTATTATTTTTAACGATTTGTACATAGTCCTTGTATTGGAGATGCCCGAGTATAGGAAACAATGTCAAAGCAGATGTCGATGATTTTACCAGAATTTTGTCAATAACAAAGATATCACCTGAAGCTAGAATGCCAAGACTTCATATTTAATGGCATATCTAAGAAAGCATTCGAAGAAGACAAGAAGCAAGGTATAAGAGACTAGTTATGAACGTATTTAAGGCACAATGTCTTGCAAAGGAAATTCTCACAAATAATTGTAACATGTACACTAGTGTCTTCAAGGTAGACCCTAATATTCTAAACTTGTGTAAATCATGATGCAAAGTGCAAAGGTAGCTATGAAAGTGACTTGATGTAGAAATTGCTAATGGTTGATTGTGGATGGGTATTTTAGTGTGTACCGTCTGTGCAATACATGTATGTGTCTGACTATGCTTGGGTGTTATGATATTATGTGTAGGCTGGGATGTTGTACATGTAAGTCACTTTGTGATTGTCATGTTGGTCATTGATTCTTGTACAAATGTAAGTGATGTCATGTTCTGTTACTAACATACAGTACAGTTTCCATACAATGTACCTACTGTTGTTCAAACATAATAGCTGTTATACATTTGTACAACTTTGGAAAAAATCATCATAATTGAAGTGAAGTTGTACGGAACATGTTCTTTAATGTCAACTTTACAAAGCCAATCAAGATTTAAAATAGCACATAACACCTCACCCAAATATCAAGCTCTTTCTCTGTATACATTTCTAAGCCTGGAATGCTGCTAGATAATGCTTTCTCTCTTCATTACTTTCCATAGTAAGTTGTTTTTCAATAGCAAGTGCTCAAGTACCTTTTAACAGACAAGTAACATCCGTGTCCATAATATCACCAGGGTCCAAATACTTTTCGTATGCACTCCTGCACACCTCAAATGTTTATACCTAGGGTATGTTGCAGTAAAAATATCTTAAAGCACACTTTTTCTCAAAGTGGCGATATTATGGACCCTGGTGATATTATGGATACGGATGTTACATGTATGTTTAAAATCGGTGTTGTAGCTACACAGTATATGCTGCAAACGTTTTCCTCAGTTGATGATCAGTTATGCATCTACTGTAACTAATAAGTATATTCCATTGTAGTATAGCCCAGGCTGGTGTACATATATTTACACATAATACATGTCAATAAATACTCCTATACAGTCTCCATACAGATGTTTTGTTTTGACTTGTAGGTTGTTTATAACTAGTATTGGAAGCAAAATCAGCACAAAAGTCTTTCTTCAGTTGTATCGTTTTTTTAAAGCTTCGAAGCTCACTAAAATAAACCCTTGACCTTTACGCGCGCTTGACGTCACGCAACCTTGGTAGTGACCTAGTATGACCTTTCACCTAGGGTGCAACAGACCTCAATGTGGTGACAGGCTCTACAGCAGTCCATTTCGTCTGTGACAAGACAGCTCAAGTTCTGTGCCAGTCACTCTGGTTTGGACTAAGAAATTTCATGTATTTTCAAAAGGTTTCAAACCAGTTGCGTAGGGTACAACTATTTGTACCACCAGGGCAAAGGTAAGAAGTACTGAAACAGTACACGCCCCCTGCCCCCCTCCCCATGTTCGAACATGGCGAACCAGATTCAGAATCTGTCCTTTCGTCTCGCTACGCACGAAGATTATGATGCTGTAATTCGCATGTCTTACGGCATATACGGTGACACAGACTACCTGCCTGCGTTCTTTCACTCCTTCGTTGATGACGCCGACACCAAGATTTTCCTGGCGATAGTCGGAAAAGAAGTGGTACGTGAGTTTTCATGCTTACCGAAGGAAAACATGTTGTTTTTGCTCTGTTTCCTCTTCTTCTTCTCCAACCCAATAAGGTCAATGACCTGAACCAGACGTCTGTCACCATGGTAACTAGTGTTGGGTTACATCATGTTGCAATTTTCTCACTGCCCGCTTGCAATATGCCACTGCATACTACTTGTAATATACCACTGCGGAACTTCCGGGTTTGATATCTCGTGACATGGACATGCTAGTTACGAATTTCGTATTTATTTCTTCGGTAGCGTTAACAGAGCAGGCCATCTGAGAAGGTAAAACATTATGTATTTGCTTTGCAAATGTTACCTTTCTAGTTTAAAGTGTGTCTTCATGGTTTATTTAGGTAGGACTTCTGATGGCAACAATCACAGAGGGTGGAAGGGCCTACTTTAGCACGTCCGGAAGAGTTGCTCCGGCCTGGAGAAAGAAGGGAATCATCTGGAAGTTGGAGAAATTCCAAGACGCCTGGATCCGACTGAATCGCCCCACAGCCAGGTTTAAACGGGCCACGGCGTCTATATCTCTGGTCGACATGATAAAGAACAAAGGGCATAAAGGCATGCAAGAGGTTTTCAGAATGGTAGGTTGACATTATACACACATACACACACATGCACACACACACACACACACAAATACACACACGCACGCACACACACACACACACACACAAATACACACGCACGCACATACACACGCACGCACATACACGCACACACACACACACAAATACACACACAAATACACACACACAAATACACACACACACACAAATACACACGCACGCACATACACACGCACGCACACACACGCACACACACACACACACGAATAAACACACAAATACACACACACAAATACACACACACGCACACACACATTTATCGTTACATTAACTACAAAAATATTATTACAAATGTAAGTGAACAATCTTCATTGATTGTGAGAGCCAGTTAAATTGCAAAGCAGACCTAGCTAGCCTGGGTGCCATCCGTTTTCAGTAAACGGCCCCCTAACTGGGGGTTTTGGGAGTCTTTGTGAGCTTTTATGTGCTATTTTCTGACTGCATATAGACAACATAGCCGGCCTGGTTGAATTACCCCCATTTACAACTGGGCTAATCAGAAAACAGCCGAAGACCACTGGTAAACCCCCAGTTCTATAAGCCTGCTACGGAAGCTACTGGCCCCCTTAGGCCTTGCACTCGCTGACCGGAAAAAATGTGTAGTAGTTGTAGTACTAAAGTAGTCTGGTTACAAAATGGATGGCTAAAGCAGACATTGATTTAATGTGTTTTTAGCCTTACGTACAGTACAAGGGTGGACCAAATCTCTGGTGGCGACAGGACCCTGCTCAGCTGGCTCAACTGGAGCCGACCGGCTTACCGGACGTCGTGCTTCTACAGGACGCAGACGACGACTTCTGTACGGCCGTACAGAAATGGTTTCCCGCCGGGGCTTGTGGCGGCTACGACGGCAAACCCATCATACTGGTTGACTGGGACCCATACACCCTAAGTCCCGCTAACTTAAAGCTTCTACAAGCAGAAAACAAAATCTACACGCTGAATCACGAAGGAGAAACAAGCTTGAGTATTTCCAATACTTACCCCACTGCTGCAGTTAGAATGGTGTCCATTCAAATCTACGCTATGAATATCTTAACAGCACAAAATCACCTACTTAAACACCTACAAGATGTGAGTCGAAGCTACAAGAACGACGAGTTGCATCTGAGTGTTTTTGTTGGTCTTGCTGAACTTGAGAGTTCACTTCACATGTTTTGTAGAGACACTTTGCAGATGGAAAACCAGTTGGATACAAAGGGTCGAGTTATCATGTACGAAGCTGACATGTTAGCCAGCCACTTGTAAGATGGGTAGACTGTAGCGCCCCCCGTCTATGGTAATGATATAGATAGTTAAATGGTGTATAAATTGTTGCAAATGGAAAACCAGTTGGACACGGAGGGTCGAGTTATCATGTATGAAGCTGACATGTTAGCCAGCCAATTGTAAGATGGGAAGACTGTAGCGCCCCCGTCTATGTTGAATTATATAGAGAGTTGAATGATGTATAAATTGTCAATAATACAACTGAGATGGGAACCATATTTGACACGCTTATATATATATATTAAGAATAATCTTGGGTTGTTTGCCTCATGGCATATCTTATGAAAAATTTTAAGAACCAATGTAAAGTTATATGCCCTCTATTCAAATGTTTTTCTTAAAAACCAAATGTTCAGTGATTGTTGATCTCCTCATAATACATCATATTCATAACTCATCTTTGTACCTTGTCATTTTTATGATTCAAAAGACTAAAAAGATAAGAAATTGAACATTTATAATATTTATTGTCGGTGTATTTGCATTCGACGTTGTTGTACAAACCTGCATTAGGAAACATTTTGTTGTTTTGTCACAACTTCTAAAACATTTTCCTTGGCCTACATGTCGGTAACTCCTGAATTATTTTCATCAGAAAAGCCTCCATATTCTGTACAAGTTATCGACGCTAATAGCTTATTCACGTTTGATCCCTTCTTTAGGTATGTAGGTTACCTACTAATAGAATAATTACATTTGAATATATGCACAAAATGTTTTACATTATTATTATTTATTATTTAGTCAGCCATTTAGTCTAACATTCTTGTCCTATATCAGTTCTGTTTAACGCTGGTTAGAAAATTAAAGTTTGTTTTGTTGTTACCTGCTGGAGATGTGTTTCAAGTGCTGATGACTAAACACTTCCTTCAAAGATCTGCAGCGATGCAATAATGAGCTCCGAAGCAAAATTTCGTTTTAGTTAAAAGTTCGCATGGGTGTTCACATTCTTATATTTTGGGTTTTACGCTTTAAGTGAACTCCCTCAAACCTTTTTTCTTTAAAATCTCTGCTTTTCTCTTCAAAGTCTCGTATATTTTTCACGAGTGTTTTTACGAAAAGTCTCGCTGTCAGAACTATCGCGAGCTGCCACAACGCCCTCCGTGACTTCCGTAAGAAGTTCTGACTCAGTCGTACTGACACTCTCGTCTGAACGGTCGTCCGGCAAACCTGAGGCTACTGGTTCGTCACGCTCGAGCTCGTTCTCCTCCGTCTTTAGCGGTGCTATAGGAGTAAAACCGTCAGTTGTGGAGTTGCCTACATTGTCGTCCGAACGGGCGGCCGACTGTGGCGAAGTTTCTGACTTTTCCGAGGTTCTTCCTTCATCTGATGGTGATGATGTTGATGATGGTAATAATGGTGATGATGATGATGGCGCTAGAGGTATAAAGCCATCGTTCTCCTCCTTATTTAGCGGTGCTATAGGAGTAAAACCGTCAGTTGTGGAGTTTCCTACAGTGTTGTCGGAACGGGCGGCAAACCGTGGCGAAGTTTCTGACTCCTCCGAGGTTCTTTCTTCATCTGATGGTGGTGATGATGGTGATGATAATAATAATGGTGATGATGATGATGGCGCTAGAGGTATAAAGCCATCGTTCTCCTCCTTATTTAGCGGTGCTATAGGAGTAAAACCGTTAGTCGTGGAGTTGTCTACATTGTCGTCGGAACGGGCGTCCGACCGCGGCGAGGTTTCTGACTCCGACGAGGCTCTTTCTTCATCTGATGGTGATGATGATGGTGTTGATGATACTAATAATGGTGAAGATGATGGCGCTAGAGGTATAAAGCCATCGTTCCCCTCCTTATTTAGCGGTGCTATAGGAGTAAAACCCTCACTCGTGGAGTTGTCTACATTGTCGTCGGAACGGGCGGCCGACCGCGGCAAAGTTTCTGATTCCTCCGAGGTTCTTCCCTCATCTGATGGTGGTGATGATAATACTAACGGTGATGATGATGGCGCTAGAGGTATAAAGCCATCGCTCAGTGAGGTCGAAGGAGACGTTTCGACTAGTTCTTCGCGGTTGTCATCGGATTTTTCGGTTCTTCCTTCATCTGATGGTGATGATGTTGATGATAATATTGATGATGGCAACAAAGGTATAAAGCCATCGCTCAGTGAGGTCGAAGGAGACGTTTCGACTAGCTCTTCGCGGTCTTGATCGGATTTTCCATCCCCATCGGCGGCACTGCTGGTTGTGAGGTGCTCAGATTTGTCCGATTCACTCGAGTCCAGCTTCTTTGGTGGTGCTATCGGTCTAAAACCGTCGCTCATGGAGACGTAAGGGTATGAGCCACTCCCTCCCTCGCTGTCTGGACTCTTGTCTATATCCTCGTTGCCTGTTTTGTGAGAAGAACTTGTTTGATCCGTCTCCTCTTCGTGACGACTGACCGGCCAGGCGAACCAACCTTGTCCTTCTGCGAACCCCGTGGGCATGAGTGGGGGCCTGCTCGGGGCCATCCGAGGCAGGACGGTCCACCCGAACAGGCTCGAGCCTCGCGACGAAGTAGACCCGCTCGTGTAGGTGCGGAACGGTGTGTCAGGCACAGCAGTTTTAGGCGGCCGGGTCCACCCAACTACGCTCATACTGTCGGAGGAAGTTTTCCCATTCTCCTTACGGGCGTTCGGATCGTCTGACGATCTTTGAGTTTCATTTGAAGAAGTTTTATCCTGACTGCTTGTTTGAAGCTCCGCTTGGCTTACGGTTTTGGGCAGCCGGGTCCACCCAACAGCACTCATACTGTCCGAGGAACTTTTTCCCTGTTCCTTAGGGGCATCTGATGACCCTTGAGCTTCATCTGAAGACGTTTTATCCTGACTGCTAGTTTGAAGCGCCGCTCCGGGTACAGTTTTGGGCAGCCGGGTCCATCCAACGACACTCATACTGTCCGAGGAACTTTTTCCAGGCTCTTTTCTGCCATCTGATGACCCCTGAGCTTCATCCGAAGGCGTCTTCTGGCTGCTGATTGGAGTGGTAGACCACACGGCCCATTTGTGACCCGCTCCGCTAGAGCTAGGCAGGGTGGGGGGTTCAACCACCCAACTAGACCACCCTTCCTGCACCGTTGGCTCCATCTGTCTTCGCCTGGTGTCTAAACTCTCGACGCCGCTGGTTGCCAGAGAGGTTAGACTCGAGGACAGAGAAGTTGTCTCGCTGTTCAGTGCCACATGTCCAGTCAGACCGGAGAAACCAGACAGGACGGTCTGATTGTCGTCGTCGTCGTCTATTAAAGACGTGATGTCGCAGACTATGTTCCTCGGAAATCGAAACTGTAGGGAGAGTGAATAAATGAATAAATAAACATTACATTTTGAGTTGTTCCCTCAACAAACGGCATGAATTATTGGGGAGTGTAAGTTCTAAACGTCAGGAGTTGCCATGTCATGTTTTGGTAAGAACGTGCGTGGTTACCAAGCGATACTTGACTGAATCTTACCTCCGAATCCCCTCCGAAGATCTTCATATAGTCGTCCCATTCGGCTACCCAGTTGTCTCCGGATCCCTCACTAGTTCCCGTGGAGCCCGTCTGGACACTGGAGGTGCTCCTGCTACTGGTGCTGCTGGAGCGCTCTGACAATGTGTCGTACCTTTCCGACCGAGCAAGCAAAAAATACTTTAGTTTTAATATAATATATTTGATTAAAATCTGCTTTAATATAGATCCTCGCTAAACATGTAGACGTGTAACGCCACGGGCAAACATATTATCTCTCTCTCTC
>NW_017803898.1:1273349-1277681 GCF_001625305.1 Branchiostoma belcheri | reverse complement strand
GCGATTAATTAAAATTTCTATAATATGTTTTTAAATATAAATCTTCAGTTAGTATAACTAAATACCAAGGACGCCTTAGAAAAAAAACAAAATGCAACATAAATAGCTGAAAGAATCATACTAGCATCTGTAAATACACTAATAAGTGCCATATGTGGGGTCGTGTGGCGTAACGGCAGAGTGCGCGACCCGGAACCTAGAGATCCTGGGTTCGAGTCCTGACATGATTCTGACATGCCACCGATCTTGTGTCCTTGGGAAAGGCACTTTACCTACACGACTTTCCTCACTCAGCTCAGGTGTAAATGAGTATTGTCCTGTAATGTATTTGTCCCCTGTGTTGGTGGCGGCATTAATATAAGTTGATAAAACTTGAGTGTGCCGTCTCCACGACTGGTGATTACATGTTGGAATATAAAAAAAATGTCATGCCCAATCCGTAACGTACCTGCGTCCCGGGAAGAACCGCCTGACGTCCAGGTCCACATACGGGAACGCCTCCACGTACGTGCCGTGCCCGTGCCGCCGCCTCAGCGTTACCCAGCCTGCACCGCGCGTCGGCACGTTCGGAAAGCTCGCCTTGAACTTGGGCCGCGTCACGTTCCACCAGATGTGCGACTGGGTCTTGTTTCCTCTGGGGAAATGGAAATCACTATTAGAGCTAGAGAAGTAACATTTGCAAAGCAAATGCATAATGCTTAACTTCGGACATGGTCTACTCTGTTATTTCTCACTCAAAAACATTCACATACACATACACATACACATACATGTACTAGTAGTGTATGGCGAGAGGAGCAGAGCAGACCATGAAATTGCAACATTATGTAACCCAACACCAGTCACCATGGTGACAGCCGTCAACAAATCAGGTCATTGGTCAGGTCAGAGGTCACTGTTTGGAGAAGAAGAAGAAGAGGAAGAAACTGAGCAAAAAACAATGTTTTCCTTCAGTATTAGAAATGTGAATAATATTTAGATGAGATTCAACTTCATTATGTTTACCTTCGCAGAAAAACATATTGTTTTTGCTCTTTTTCCTCTTCCTCATCTTCTCCCTTAATTCCCCAAAGAAATAAAGTCAATGACCTGAACCAGACGTCTGTCACCATGGTAACCAGTGTTGAAATTGGAAATCAGTATTAGACATGTTGTCATTTAGAGGTGGAAACTTTTTGCGGTCAGCCGGACTGCCCCAACGGCCGGTGGCTATAGGACAGAGTGAGTGAGTGAGTGAGTGAGTGAGTGAGTGAGTGAGTGAGTGAGTGAGTGAGTGAGTGAGTGAGTGAGTGAGTGTATAGGAAACGTAACTATCGTGGTTGGATGTGTAAACGAACTACTGTATTCTGAAGTTGGATTTAGTTTTATATTATAAGTTTGTATACGTTTCCTACAATCAAATGTTTAACAAAGTCCAGTACCTGTAGAATTTGGCCTTTTCCTCAATCGTTTTACGCCGTAAGACACAAGCCGCTACCAGCAGGAGAGGCGTCACCACGACCAAGATGGCGACCACGATTCCTGCCGTCGTCGCTTTAAATAAATGAATTAACGAATGAAAGACCTTAATTGTACGTTTATCCTTTTAAAAGCTAAGTACAGGTCATGAATAGGGAAAAGAATACAACAATAACTTAATTGAAATACACATACTAATGTGATCTACCATTTACAGGTTTAACTTCTTCTCGCTTCTTGAGGCAGTTGTAGATGTATCGACAGATATTCACAAACGTTCAGTTATACAGACACATCTACAATGTGAAGACATAGTTATTGTACAACAAGCATTTACAGATATAGGTATGGGGACTTTTCTTCTGACAAGCAGCAAATGGCGATCTAATTACCCGACAGAAGGTACTCGCAGCGACTTCCGCCCCGGCCAACCGTACAACTGGAAAAGAAAAACAAGAAGCCATAGGCGACAATTCTCCGTGAAGTATTATATATTGCAACAAAAAGAAGTAGCCATTGGCGACAATTCTCTGTGAAGTGTGATAAATCGAACAAAGAAAAATTGTTTAAACGCGCGTCGGCTCAGTCATCTTAAGACGCAACAACCAATCAGAGATGCGAGATGCCTACACGTGACGCGGGAAGGGCGCGAGATGCCCGAAATATTTTTGCGTCAATATTCAGCGCCGTGATTCAAGAGATTAATACCCGGAAACAATTTTTTTCTTGTTTTGAACGCATTAACATGCATTTACGCTAATCTAGTATGATTCAGGGTTACTTTTTTTTAACCTGTCCATGGCCAGATTATCTAAAGATGTGTGTATTGTGTGTACAATCTATAGAAAGAGAAATGTACATCAGGTCCGATCATCCGATTTTCACGTTTCGGTTTTTTGGACTCGGTTCATGAACGTATTTTGGTTTGGCTCCTGGAATGTGCAAAAAAATGACTCCCGGGACTGTCTACAGGGAACACTCGCACATTCGCGGTGTATCAGGACAGCGCGACTGGTCGTCATTAGCGCAGTAACAGTTGCATAAACGGACGAAACCATTTCAAAGAAATGGGGATGTTTCGAAAATAAGCATTTACTCCAATATCAAAACAGCTACGGTAAAAATAAAAAGACGTGCATCATCCCGGACATAATGCAACACCACATGCGAAATTACACAGAAATGCGACGTACGGAAGAATGCGTTTTGGCTGCGAACATCTTCCAAAAAACTTGGCATCTCTTAACCATGGGCAAAAACATCTGGAACCACTTATAAAAACCACCCCGTATCTGCATGAACTTTTTTGAACCCCACTGCTATTCCAAACAACGCGTTTTTCTGGACCATTCCAATTCGCCTCGTAATTGTAGGGGTGCGTCTGCGATATTACATTGACCGCGAAAGCAGCAACGGCAAAAATACACATTCGTGCATCAACACGGGCATGCCCGCAGACGGCGTATAAAATTGCGTGCCGATTACACAAAGAGAACCCAGTGTTTTGACTGCGAACATGAAAAATCAGCCGATTACAACACTCCGTCCGGAGGTCCTGACCTCCTTCACGGAGTAAAAAGTGATTTAAAAATATATAACAAATGTAACTAATCTCAGAGCAAACTGCTATTTATCTGACTAAGATTGAAGAATGCCATATCTATATGACAGGTTATACAGCCTGAAAACGATACCTGCTGTTTGTCATTTTTTTTTGGTCAAAATTGCAATGAAATTCTGCAAATAAGCAATATGCTATTCTCGGTAAATGAAACAAATACCTGCATTGCCGCTGTGCACTGGCAACAGAACAGCTGCCGCCATACAGACAGTGCCCAGGGTAGCAAAGCTCTGTAAAACACAATAAGCAAATCATGAAGGTGGGTGAAATATAAGTAATGCAGTAAGTATAATCATCTCTTGAAGCATTTCTCTCAACGAATTTGCACCCGGTTTAACCCCCCCAAATGGTCACTCAAATTACGTCATAGTCAAGTGAGTGCTGAACGTACTGTGCCTGCGCGGAACCATTTTACGGTTTTTGTTGGATGTTTGGTCAACATTGCATCTGAATTTTGCCTGTTGCAGGCAATATCTTTTCCAACACAACATTTGGAAGCTACAGTCGGGATGTTTAGCTTATATACGTGACAACGACCTTATATGAGACGTTCTTCCGAAGTGCTATGCACAATACATTACACGGGTTTCGTGCAGATGCAGTACGTTCTGTCAACGTGCTTACGGACAGTACCTGTAAGAATGTTCAGGCTCCCGATGCTGATGCCTTGTACGTTAGTCATGGCCTGCTGGATGTCTGAAGTCGCCAGTAGCGATTTCGTTGCCAGGGTTAAGTTGGCGACAAGGCTGCCGTTACTGAAACTCGTCAGGACGAAACTCAGGAAGTTGTTTCGGACCGTAAAGTTTCCGTGACCGGTGAAGTGACCGCTTAACTGCAATAAATATAAAAGAAGACATTCAAAATGTTGTTAATAAAGCCTCTTCGGTCGCATGATAGGTTTACTGGCGTACATGCACCATGGACTTCTGCCAGATTGATTTTATGAAATACAATTGAAAAATGAGGGACTATTATACTGCAATAACTGTAAATATTTATCATACAAATTCAGCAGCCGTCTTCTGACGGAAAGATTCTAACGGACTCTTATCTATATATGGTACGTTTTGTCAACGAATCAACGACGAACCCTTAAACAAAAGAAAACTGTTACAGTACAACTACTCATTTATTAAGAAAGGAAAGCTGTGATAAAATGTATGTATCTATATCTATCTATCTATCTACCTATCAATCTATCTATCTACCTATCAATTTATCTATGTATATCTATGCATCTCTCTCTCTCCTCT
>NW_017803898.1:1225931-1273329 GCF_001625305.1 Branchiostoma belcheri | reverse complement strand
CTACTTATATATATATATATATATATATATATATATATATATATATATATGAAGAATGATTATTGATTATATGAGGAAAAGCGACTTTACTTACGGCTGTTTCTACGTCTCCTTTTAACTCGATATACGCGGCGGAGGTACAGTCTCCCAGCACCTCCGTGTACTCCAGGTCAGCTAGGGTCACTTCAACAACCACGCCTGGGTCATCTGTGGGGAGAGGGAAGTAGTTCAACCTTCTTATATATTATAGATACAAACCTTTCTCTCCATTTAATCGTAGCAATCTTTGTGAAATTGTCTTTAGTTAACATCTTTTACTACTTCAGAAATCTTTGTGCGGAAGTACTGTTTTATGACGTTGCATGCAGAGTCGTGCAGAGGAAACATAAAAGAAGATATACGGTTGACAGTGACTATTCCATTCTAGGGTAGATTTTCACGATCAATTTCTTCTAGACATCTTCTAGAACAGTTTTATGATAGAGATAGACTGGTCCTGACTGTCCATCACAATTCGCAGGTCTACCAATGAAAACAATAGCAATAAGCATTTCAGCCAATTAGAGAATAGCAATCACCGAGGTTCGACCAATGAGGGAATTTGAATTACTGGTTCAACCAATGAGAGAATAGCTATTGGCAGTTCAACCAATGAGAGAACGGCAATTAGTGATTCAGCCAATGAGAGAACGGCTATCAGCAGTTCAACCAATGAGAGAATGGCAATCAGCGGTTCAACCAATGAGAGAATGGCTATCAGCAGTTCAACCAATGAAATAACTACAATTGGAGAATGGCTGCATCAACCTACCTATGCTGCAGTATGTTCCGTTCCCGCTATAGCCCGGCCGACACACACATGTGGAGTTTGATTCGATGTACTCCGCCTTTTCGTGACATCCGAAATTGCACTCACTGGCTGTTTCAAAACATTAGAAAAGAGACGTTTTATTCTCACTGGATCAAACTCCCTTCAATGTATTGTCATAAAAAGAATTAATCATAATGAAGAGTAGCAACAAAAATACATGCGAAAATGCTTTAAACAATTAAAAAGAAAACACCATGTTTTGGGCGGGCCACAAGGCCCCTGGCATTCGTTCGTGTGTTCGAACAATTACAAAATATTTCTTCTCAGTTAAAAAGAGCTCATGGCACATTAAAAGTTTACATCTAAGTCCAGTCTTATTAGCATTAGTCCAATTCAAGTCAATCGTGGCCCGAATATGGTCAGACTGCTCCCGAACACTGGTGTTCAAAAGGTTTTGAATGTGTGACAGGAGTTAAAGCATAAACGCAGACTTACTGTTCTGTCGGCAGGTCCTCCTGTCTTCTCGTAAGGTGTAGTCTTCCGTACAGGAGCAGAAGTAGGATCCCAAGGTGTTGTTACACTTCTGTTCACATGTCTCAGGGATCATGCACTCGTCAATGTCTGTGGTGAGACGAAAATATATGGTTAAGAGATTCACATTATCATATAAAGATTTACTGTATATGTTGCAGATGTTATAAGATCATCTAGGCGTTAGAAATCACTCGTATAATTTTAAAAACCCATTTTCATCGCATACTACTTAAATATTCTCATTCCATACTACACACTCTTTTGTTACTTGTATTAGGTAGATTATCCTATGAAAGTATATGTACCAGGAGTTTTGTCATATTTTGTACCTTGTATTGTTGTGCAATACAATTTATTAGTAAAAATTATGTAAAATAATAAGAAATCACAATTAAGGGCATTGCTGTGGTGCCCTTAATTGTGTCCTTAGTGACCTGCTGTAGTGATTGCACAATTGTGTGGCCCAAAGGCTACTGAACTAGAGATGGGCGCCGCCCTATGTACCACCACCTCGTGCGGGAAGGAACTTAACTTAATCGTAGAATCTGCTTGAGTTATCCACTCAGGATAATGGATTTATCAGTAAGTAAAAGACACCTTGTTTAAAGTTAAAACGTTTGGTCCAACACGAAAAAGTTCTCTCACCTAGAGCTTTCGACCAGTCACTCTGGTCTTCCTCACTAGACTGACCCAGTGAAGCTTGTCACGTGGCTTCTTTGAAGTGTGACGTCAACACTGGGTCAAAGGTATTTGGTAGACGATGTCGGCCCCCGTCGCGGTTCAATGTAGGGTGATGGGCCCTGATGTCTACCATGTGACATCGTCTACCAAATACCTTTGGCCCAGTGTTGACGTCACACTTCAAAGAAGCCACGTGACAAGCTTCACTGGGTCAGTCTACTGAGGAAGACCAGAGTGACTGGTCGAAAGCTCTAGGTGAGAGAATTTTTTCGTGTTGGACCAAACGTTTTAACTTTAAACATGTAACTACCAACACAGATGAACTTTCAGGATAGTAAAAGACACCTTACCTTCGCACGAGACGGTGTCGTTCGTGAGCTGATACCCCGTGCCGCAGGTACAGACGTAGCCGCCGTTAAAGTTCTCACAGCCGACCTCACAGCCGCCCTGTCCGCGCTCACCCAGCTGGATACACTCGTCAATATCTGAAACAGGTTATAAAAAGTAGAAATGCTGTGACATAAACATCCGTTTATAATAACCAGTGTACGTGGTAAGATAAAAGACATCATTGTAAATTACATACTGTTGACTTGGTTTCTTAATCAACAGAAAATTTGATACAGTACAGTTTTTAATACCTCAGAAACTATATTTTTTTTATTCCAACATTTCATGACTAGACATGGTGACGGCACACTCAAGTTATATCTACTTATTTTATGCCGTCCCCAACGCAGATAGAGGACAAATACGTATACAGAACAAGACAGTACTCATTTTCACCTGAGTTAAGAGAGGAAAGTCGAGTCAAGTGCCTTCAAGGACTCGAACCCGGGACCTCTTGGTTCCGAGTCGTGCACTCTACAGCTATGTTAAACGACCCAACAGAAACTATTCAACTAAACTATTAAGAAACTATCACTTCAACAGTGTTACCAGCTGTCTCAATGCACAGAAAACGAATGCTGTTTTCTCACCTCCACACAGAGATCCGTCTCCTTCAAACCCGTCCAGACACTTGCACATGAATCCTCCGATCGTGTTGTTACACACAGCGTTGTAACTACAGTCATTCCACTCGTTAGACGAACACTCGTCTATATCTGTGGCAATGGAAGAAAGGTACTCATCAAAATATGTTTTAAGTCCACAATGATCTGCTAAAACATGTTGCAGGACTTCCACCTGACTAGCAAAGCACGCTTTAAACTGGGAGCGACAGGAAAAGCGAAAGAGTTCGATCCAGGATGAAGTGCAAACAAACAATCGAGAGGGACCTGCAAATAAATCAACAAAACGTCACCTTCGCACGTCCTCTTGTCGCTGCCGAGTCTCCAGCCTTTCGGACAGTCGCAGTAGAAGGAGCCGATGGTGTCCTCACACTCGTGAGAGCAGTTCCCGTAGTTAACCTTGCACTCGTTGATGTCTACAGACAAGAGATAGGAGTGAAGCCATGCTTATTGTGAACAAAATAACATACATTTTCATGTAGCGGCTGAATGCGTGCTTTATACCAGAGTAATGCTGTTTTAGCCTGGGTACCATCCTGGTTAGTTTACGTCTGCTCCTACACTAGGTCGATGGTACCCACGCTAATGCTGTTCAAGCTTTAAGTTAGACACGGTTAGACTTCTAATTCTATCTTTTCACAACATGAAGCTGGTGTGTTACGCCGAAAGGCGGTTATACCGGCTATACAGATACAGATACAGATGTGCTAGTGCCTTATTGTTGATGTATATAAATTGACCATCACACAAGGATTTAAAGATGCTTTAAGATGGTTAAGAGGACTTCAATAAAGTGCTAGCTAAAACCTTCATCAACCCGTTTCTTCATCATTATATATATAATGTATCATATAGCACGGTGATGTTGCCAAGCTTTTGTTAGTCCGTACGTACTGTGGCACTTGCGGAGTCCGTGGCTGACGGAGTGCTCATAGCCGTCCTTGCAGATGCATCTGTAGTCGCCAGGGATGTTCACACACATGAGGGCGTTCTCGTCACACCGGGCATCCCCGTTCGTGCATTCGTCGATGTCTGTTTGCAATGCAGGAATTGGGTCTTTAGAAATATGATTTAACGACAGCAAAATCAATCCTATACTGCTTTACCCTTCAGTCAATGGTTGCCGCCATATTGGCTTGTGACGTCACTTGTCGGTCATATTAGAGCCTGTCATCTTGCCTATGAATAATTTCTTTGGTGTCCTGAACCGTGTCTAGCTTGTTCTATGAATGGGTTTGGGGTAAGATCAGGAACGGTTCTGGATAGTCCAAACTAATACAAGAACGTTGATTTGCCCCGGGGGTCCCAGACACGGTTCTGGGCACGATTCTGGATAAAGAATGGTTCTGGATAATAAAACAAACGCCTACCTCGGCAGGAGTTGTCCGGTTGTAGTTCGTAGCCCCGCGTGCAAAAACACGTGTCCTCGTCTGTGGTCCAGTTTTGTGCGCATGCCCCGATGGGTGCAGGGTGACAGGTATTTTCTGCGCTGCAGTTGACGAATGCTGGCGATTTTGCAAGTTTGATGTTAAAAAAAAGGCGCAAGCACTTATTAAACTTTATTAGGATTACCATGATGAGAAGACCGGCAAACCCCTAGAGCCCCTCATACACATACACACACACCCGAGCGCTCACGCACGCACACAGGCTGTAAGTCGCCATTAACCTTCGCAACCGTGCCCAAGCGGGATATTAGGTATTCATTTTGCAAAAGATGCAAACGATTTGATTGATTAATTTCAATTAATCAATCAATCAATCAATCGATAGATCGATCAGTCAATGATCTTTGTTAAGACAGGTTGGCCTCGCTTGACCCTTATTGCCCTTCCTATAAAGGTTTACTAGGCTGTGGTTCAACACAAAGAGATATAGACGTGCAAGACGTGCATAGGTTCATGCAATCTGAAGTTCATTATTACTTACGGTTACAGGTTCTTCCGTTTTCATCAGCCAGAAACAGGTCTGGACAGTGGCACTCATAGTGGCCCACGAAGTCATCACAGTAGAACTCGCACTTGGTGTTGGTCGCACACTCATCAAGTTCTGTAGAAAAACGTCAATAAAAGTTAACCGGAATGTGTTCAGAAAGACATCTTGTTTACAATATTTTTGCATTTCAGTTAAAAGACAATTGCATGTTTTACCTGTTTAAATTTGTCATGTTTTCAATAATAACATAATAAAAAATTGCTTTGGTTTTACGAGTTGTAACTTTATAAAGATGCAAAGTTGCAAAAGATGCAAAAAATTGTGTTGGGACCCAAGATGTAAATTTAAGATAGTAACCAGTCATGCAACATGTAAGCATGAGGGTATTGCTAAATTACGCATCAGGGTAAATAAAACTGCCAACCTGAAAGTATTATAATGATGATAATGATGTGTGTTTGGCATGCCGGCAAGCACAAGCAACGACCCTGAGCTCTCTGAACAATGTCTGACTTGTGCTGTTGTACTTTAACATATAACGTTTAGTTTCCGTAAACTTAACATACATGTAATCTATAATTTAAAACATTTAAGCATAGTTTCTCCCTTACCTTCACAAGTATGTTCGTCAAATGTCAGAATGTACGCCACCCCACAGTCACACTCATAGCTGCCCTCGTTGTTTATACAGATCCGCTCACAACCACCGTTATCAATCAAGCACTCGTCAAAATCTGAAAGTAGGAAGGTGATATAAATTATCACTTTGAGTAAGAAAATGTTTTGCGATTTTAGGAAAAGAAACGTTAAACGTTCCCGAAAATTCTAAAACATTCTTTTATAAACAGAGTGTCTACCTCCACTAATTTGAACAATTATGACCTTTTGAAAAAAATTGCAACATTAATTACAAAATATATATTTATAGCATATAAGAAGAGGGCCTTTAGTCAAAAGTGGATACCACAATTCACTTTCACTAGCAAGGGGATAAAACAAAGACGAAGAAAACAGGCAAAACTTAACCATACGTTGTGTATAGGCAGATGAAGTGGTATCCTTACCTTCACAGGTGAATCCACCGTCGTAACTGATGAACCCGGGATCACACAGACACTCGTAGCCGCCGTCCGTGTTGTTACAGTAGCCGAAAATCCAGTCACAATCGTTCGTGTCATCACTTCGGCACTCATCAACGTCTGCAGAAAGAACAACAATCAAGAAATCAGAGAGTTCAGATGTTCGGGAAATACATTGGGACTTTTACATCGATCCCATTTCCTGTATCTGACCTTTTGGCCTCCTACTGTTCTGGCAATCTCCCCCATCCACGTGCTGTCAACCCATTCTTAAGTTCCTACGCCTATTAAGCCAGCGCCACTCTAAGACTGCAGAAGGAAGAGAGGTCAGCCAAAGAACACCTGGCGAAGAACCTTTCAAGGGGACCTTAAGAGGTCAAACATAACCTGGGAAGAGGCTGAGGAGGCTAGCCTGGAATCCATCCGTGCACGCTGTGTCTCCGCTCCGTTCCTCCGCTCTGTCTTCACAAGGCAGAACAGAGGAACGGAGCGGAGACACAGCGTGCACGGATGGATTCCAGGCTATGAGGAGGCAGCAGCCGCTACACCTAGATGGAAGCTTGCTGCCGGTAGGCACAGGGGGACGTAAGGTCTAAGGTAAGGCCTGCCCTACCGTAGCACACGTTGTCTTCCCCGTCCTTGTGGTAGCCTTCCTTACAGACGCAGGAGTAGCTGCCGGGAGTGTTGACACAGTTGGCGTTCACGCACTGGTGCCGACGGGGGTCTCCAACCTCCAACAGGCACTCATCCAAGTCTGGAAAATAATAATATACACATTTAAACAACCTGACTAGCCTCCCATCTGCTTTGATGCCTGTCTGATACCTTCCTCGAAGCTTCTGACTGCTTCTCAGCTCTATATGTAGCCAAATTAGGTGGCGCTTTTGCGGCGAGAAGCAGTACTCCAGTCAGAAACTCTTGGGAAGATGGCATCGAAACTGAGGCAGATGAGAGACTGCTAGTATTCCAGTTTTGTAAAAAGATAACCCTAATATGCTATGTTCTACCTAACAGCCTTTTCTAGATGAAATTATTGTCGAAAACTATATCATATAATTGATTTCCATCTATTACACGTGGTATGACTTTATTTGACAAACACAATTGGTAAGGCAAAGTTTTTGTGTAGCCTTGGTTCTTACCTTCACATGTCTCCCCATCCCCAGTGGTATCTTTCGGACAGGGTCCACATTTAAAACCCTTTTCACCGGCTGTGACGTTGATTGCACCCTTAACGTCCGTGCAAGTTACTCCTAAGACAAAAACCGCGAAGTTATTGGTAATTCCTTTGGTAATACCTCATCAAATTGATCATATTGTAGGTCATAGAACGAATTTGATGTCGCAGCATTTTCAAGCTGGCTGTGACAAAACCCACCGCCAAAAAAAAATCCAAAAGGTATCATTCTGGTAACAAGAATTCTGTGTGGCGACACATACACGACAGTGCGCTTAGTTTGTGGTCTACGATGATCGTACGACCACGACAGTGACCGGGCCCTTGGCAAATAGCTGCATGCAATGAAGAAATTTTTACCTTCGTCAAGAATTAACTTAAAGGTTATATTTTCGTTGGCGTTCGTGTGTCTGTGTGTGTGTCAACACGATAACTCGAGAAGCTTAAGATTGTTTGTCTTCATATTGGTAGATTGATAGGCCCTGGGGAACTCTAGTTTTCCCAATTTTGTTAATTTGCTGATATAACTGAGCATCCTTACCTGGGAAGCAGGGGTTGTCGGCACATCCGTTGACGTCCTCCTCGCACAGGTCTCCGCCGAACCCGGACACGCAGGTACACGGCGACACCGCGAACCCGTTCTCCCGCTCCACGATCAGGTCAAACGCGCACGTGCCGTTGTTCTGGCATCCACATATCTAGGTAACGTAACAATAGTTAAGGTTAGGATAAATATGATACTAAAGTGTTGTTCTGGCATCTACATATCTATGTAACGTAAAAATAGTTAAGGTTAGGGTAAACATGATACTAAACTGTTGTTTTGGCATCCACATATCTATGTAATACGTAACAATAGTTAAGGTTATATCCTTTAGAATATCAGTCTACGTTTAGTGTTGACAGCTATTTTCCGAGAGGGGTGAAGGGGGCTATTTACATCAGGGCCCATCACCCCTGACTTAACCGCGACGGGGGCCGACATCGTCTACCAAATACCCTTGACCCAGTGTTGACGTCACACTTCAAAGAAGCCACGTGATAAGCCTCACTGAGTCAGTGTACTGAGGAAGATCAGAGTGACTCAGAAAGCTCTAGGTGAGAGAAATTCTCGTGTTGGATCTAAAGTGTTAACTCTAAACATGTAACTGTAGCTGGTGTGTTACGCCGAAGGACGGTTATACCGGCTATACTGATACTAATACAGATACAGAACTACCAACATAGATGAAGTTTCATGATGAGTCTATCTTACCGTTAACTTTGGTGTACTGGAAGTGGAAGCCCCGGTAGAATCTGTGACGGTAAACTGCACGGACGCCTTGTCGGCCGAGACGGGCAGCCAGCTGAAGCTCGCCGTCAGGTTGCCGGTCCTCACCACGGTCCCGTTTCCTGTCACGGAATACGTCACAAATTTGTCGTGGTCGTCTGTCGCGTTCAGCGTGACGTTGTACTCCTGATTGACGTAGGCGACTATTTCCGTGGGAGATTCCAACTGGGGAGGGCTGTTCACTGAAATAAAAAAAAAGAAAAACATTTCAGAAGTTCCGGAAATTTGTAAACATGGTTTTGTTAAGGATTTCGGCTCAGATTACTAAAATTCAAGCTTTATTTCACAAATAAAACATTGTAGATTGAAAGTGTGCATTTATCGTGTCCTACGTCCCTGAAATACATTTCTGTGAAATTCCAGTAATTTTTCGGAAGAATTGTGAATTGTTGATATGAGCAACTTAAGTTATTCCACTAAGCCAAACTAATAATGACTTTCTGTGTTCTTTTATCACAAATAGCATTCTTCAGGTATGGGATGTAACAAGAAATGTTTTAAAAATAAAAGCTGGACGCGAGGTATGGGTGTGATGACGATGTGTGACTCAAATAATTGGTCACCTTACTGACTAGAATTAGACTAATAGGGGAAAACGATGTAATAGGGTCATGCAAAAACAGCATTGCTAGACAGGCATGACGCACAGATGGGCATAACAATGCGGGCATGTACCCTGATGCATATGTAGATCACATCTTGCCACCGAACACCCAACTATCAAAAGTAATACTCAGCACAAAGCCCTTTGATATCTGGCAGAAATATTGCTTATTTACAGTGACAAGCAACTGGATATGATTTTGGAAACGACCAGACGTTTCAGGTAGCATTCACTACCTTTAATCAGCGACACTAAGAGACTGCTAGAGAAAAGCAAGTTTATAAGCACGAACTATTGATTGATATACAAATAAGTGAAGACAAATTCTTTATTGCTTACTCAGTATGCCGCAGGCTTTCTGGAATTCCTTCTCGTGATTAAGCGTGTCGTTTCCGAGTGAAAGATCTCCCGTAACGGCAACATCGTACAGACACTCCTTAGCTGTAACGCTCCCACACACGGCGACTGCCTGCGCCTGTATCAATCAATCAATCGATCGATCGATCAATCAATCAATCAATCAATCAATCAATCAATCAATCAATCAATCAATCAATCAATCAATCAATCAATCAATCAATCAATCAATCAATCAATCAATCAATCAATCAATCAATCAAATGGTTTATTTGTGAAAACAAAACAAGAACTTGTAGCCAGTGGCTAAATTGTGTTTTGCTGTACAACTTGATTTCTTGACATATCTGGCATAACATATTAACAATTGCTAAGTTATTCAATAAAATCCATATCATTATACATTAAATACCTAAAAATAACAGTTTCAAGTTCAACATTAAAAGTAACAATTACAGACATATATGAAATACCTGTAGCGACGGGTCTCCGAACAGGGCCGTCAGGTCGTCCCCGAAGAACGTCGGCTGGAACGAGTCGTCGCCATACGTCATCGCCGAAGTGCCTTCTGGGTAGTAGGTGAAGAGGCTCGTGTCGGTGACGCTTTTGCCGTCAAAGGCGCTCAGTGATCGGAGAGACCCTGTCGACAGAGTTATTGGCAATCATTAGTACAAAATATATAGGCAAATAGGCAAGGTTCCCATTTTAAAGCACATACAATACAATTGATTGTTCTGATTTTGAAGCACAATTAAGGTTTTCGTTTAAAGAACATATGACACAAATGATTGCTCTCAGTCAATACTTAACATGCAAACAAACTTGTATTAGATCTTTTGAAACGATCTTTCGGTTGCAAATGGCATTTTATGTCTTACTAATCTTATTGATATTGTTAAAAAGTCATCCATGCGACTGAAAATTGCAAATGTATAAAGGCTTTTCAAGTGACGCCATGTGAGCAATGTCAGGTTACCATGTACAAGCCAACACCTGGTAGTTGGAATTCTTTTGGTAATACAACATAATATTATTAGGGTGTCAATGAAAAGCTTCCATGGGTCTTTGTATAATTATATCAACCATGCCATACTATGGCTACACTTACACGTATTTCCAAAATGGAATACTTCCTCTTCTTTCGGATTCCTCGGGTCGGCCAATGGGACGAGCGTTCCGTTAGGGTAGGCGAAATCTCCAAGGTAACGGCCGTCGAAATTACCCAGCATGCCCTCGAGCTGGCCCTGCATGTCCTGGGCCACGCCCACCGTGTACGTCATCACGCCGTTGGAAAACGTGATGACGACAGAGGCGCCCGACGGGAAGGACACAAGGAGGCCGTTCGGGGTTGTCTGGTTATTGCCGTTACTCGTAGCTATGAACACGAAAAAAGTTGGTAAGATTGGGAAAAGGCTTCGCGAGACATTACGCAAAGAAGATCGACAAACAGCCTCCTTGGGCAGGCTTATGACTTGTAAAGAAAGACATTTTTTTATATTCCAACATTTCATGACCAAACATGGTGACGGCGCACTCAAGTTACATCAACTTATTTTATACCGCCACCAACACAGAGTACAAATACAGGACAGAACAATACTCATTTTCACTTGAGTTAAGTGAGGAAAGTCGTGTAAAGTGCCTTTCTCAAGAAACTTCCTCTAACCCAAACACAAATTGTTTGTTTAAGACTTGCCGGTAGTTTTTCACAATGACGTCATCATGCATGAAGAGGTTTAAGGGTTGGTCAAATAATACCAAAGATACAGTTGACATGATTAATTTCTAAAATCCATCAGCCTATTTAGGCATCGTTTGTTACACATATATAAATTGAGGTAGACAGAGACGGGGGGCGTCACAGACTTTATGCAACCTATGATCCACTGCTCACGGAGTCACGTGTGTTATCTGCGTTGACAAAGACTGGATCCGGAGTTGCACAGTCGAAGATTTGGGTGAGTCCAATTTCTTGTGTTGGATATTGCAGTTCAAACTTGTTTCGTAATAAATGAAGGTATTTACCATATCTGGGAAAGATCTTGCCATCTCCAAATGTGCTCCTGCTGCCGTCGATGATTCCTGAGATCGGCACCTCCTGACCGTTGACCCGGATCCGGAAGCTGCTGGAATCCCCATTCAGGAACACTTCCACTGTGTCGTTCGGTTGTCGGAGGGCAAAGGCACTACAGAGTATATTAAAGGCATTCAATGACAATGCGGTTTAAGGGCAGCAAAACTGGAAAAAGTCTGAATAAGGCAATCTTTGTCATATTGATACATATTGCTTCACATTAGCGCATTTCATAATTTGGGCGTTCAAAACTGCAGAAACAAGGCCCAAGATGAGTCCTTTATTTTCTGGGTTGTACCCTAAAAATCAGCCTAGGGCCCTTTCAGTAACCATTTTCCGTCGGAAATTTGGGAACTTGTGCTCCATGAGGGCAAGGACATTATACAGAAGTATGTTCAACTTGAGGGTCAATATATACATTGGGATAGTGTGGTTTCAACTCAAATAAAAAAAAAACTTTCAGCTGAAGTAGCTTTCAGACGATATCCTTCATCTTTCATCAGAACTGAAAGGATAGTCTCGTAGATTACATTTTATAAGGACGCAGAGGTTGCTTTCCTCGACGAGTATTAGTGCATGCATATAGTAGTGTGCATGCAAACCTAAGACAATACATGGCAATGATTTGAAAATCATTTGAAAATCATTGCCTTAAAATAGGCAAAAATTCTGCTTTAAGATAATAAGAAAAAGATTGTCTTACCAAAAAACTGTAGCTTTGACATTCTCATTCCGGGTCGAAGGTTGAGCGGTGCGCCCCTGCAGTTCGAACTGATAGGGGGCGCTACTGCGGCTGCGCAGTAGGACGTACTCCCCGTAGCCGTTAAAAGTGAATTCGACGCCATCAGCGGTGGCCATGTGAGGGTCTCCATATCCGGTACCTATGTGTATCATAAATGTAGTTATACGTCGATGAAGGTTAGACATCCAGGTAATAAGATAGGTAAAAAGCAGTTACTCAAGCAACTGGATATGATATCATATGAATCATATCCAGTTGCTTGAGTAACAGCTTTTTACCGTAAATGTAGTTATGTTTATCAAAGGAAAACATATTATTTTGCTCTGTTTCCTCTGCTTCTTCTTCTTCTCCAAACCAATAAGGTCAATGACCTGAACCAGACGTCTATCACTATGGTAACTAGTGTTGGGTTACATCATGTTGCAATTTCCTAGTAGGAGGGATTTAGACTCCTGTCTGACCACATATATGAATGTGTTTGAGTAAGAATTAACAGAGCAGACTATACGCGAAGGTAAACATTACTCATTTGATGATGTTATTTGTCTCTTGCAATATTAATGAAGACTTCAAAACATAAACTAACATATATTGAACTCCGACATTTACGCAATTACCTTAAGGCACTGTTTATTTCAGTTGGCCTACGTTTTAAGGTATGCTTAAATGTTGCATTTCATACAATGACGGTAGTTTTTACATTGTGGATGGTTTATACTACCAGAAAAATTTGACCAAGCTTTTTCAGTTCTTACCTTGGATCACCATCGTGTAAGACCTACTAGATGACATGACCCGTCTGCTGACATACTTGTCTCGGTAAGCGGTGGAACGTGACTGAACCGTGCACCACTGGTACGGCAGGTATTCTTGGGTGTAATACATGCTGCTCGTGTCCGATAGGGAGGTCTGAAATAAAGAAATTTTACCACAAAATAAAGAATTGAAAGTGGAAGCGATTAAAACTTTGTCAGGACATATAAATAATGATGGTGATGAGTAAATACATCGAAAGGGCAATCTAGAGTAGGATGAGTTGGCATGTTACCCTCTCATAACGCCGCAGAAAGCCAGCACCGCTGTTCGCACGGTTTTGTCCAAGAAGGGATCCGGTGAATATGTCGTAGCAACAATCCATGTTTCCTCCTGCAAATGTAAAGACTAAGTATGCAATAACGAAACTCTGTGGTAATGTAGCACAGTATAACTTGATACTGCACAATGGAGAGAATTCAATTAACTGGGCGTAGTGTAAGAAAAGTATCGTAACCTTTCAATATTTACGTTGTTAAGTCACACAGAATTGAAACTCAAATCTTTAGATTGTCCGATGATTAGCTATGTAAAATAATGATTGCAATTCTTATTCGAAATTCATATGTATGCATCATATTAGAGATTCCAAACGGCAAAGTGTGGGGGTTTGGACCCGCTAGGGATTCGAACCCAGAACCTTTAGATCCAAGATAAGCATCCTTTACAGACCTGATGAAGATTGGAATAGCCTTGTGAAGCAGATGGTGTTTGGGTAGTCGCTCGGCGTGGTCGTGAAGGTGCCGTACTCCTGCAGAGCATGCGCCATGGTAGGGGGGCATCGTCCAATCAGCGACGAGCCCCACGTCATGGGGTCATCCTCATTCTGGGAATAATAGATTTCTTGTCAGACAAACTGTGTAACGTGAACATTTTTGGAGGAACTCTTTAAGTTGGCCATTAAAACCTTTCCGTACCTTTCGTGTATAGGGCGTTTCGCATCTCCGCATCCATACCCCTTGGGTCACACAGTTGTACAGAATATACACAGAAGAGGCTATAGCTAGTCCACTGATAGTGGTGCCTGTCCAATTACCACAATTTGAAGAGCACATACATAAGAAAACACATTGTCACAAGAACGCAGTTTGCTCCGATTTTGATTATGTTAAAAGCCTTTGGTATATGATTCGGTGGAGGTCCTCCGCGAATGCAAATCGGGCTCTGTACCCACTAGTTTATTACAGAGTACAAGAGAATACAAATAGGTAAATGCGACAAATGAATAAATAAAGTTATAAATCGCCTTACCTCAAACCAATCCTGGCAGGCCAGCCTGGGGTTGACCCACGTGTCGCTGTTGGTCTCCACGCGGTAGTACAGACGCCCAGTCGGTAGAACGTCGCTCATTCTGAAAGCGTTGGGCCGTCCGGTCATGCGGGACCACTGAGCGGAGTTCGGGTCCTCCACACTCCACTCCGTGCGGATCCCGAACGCGTTCGTAGTCCTGAATGAACGAATGAGTGAGTGAGTGAGTGAGTGAGTGAGTGAGTGAGTGAGTGAGTGAGTGAATGAATGAATGAATGAATGAATGAATGAATGAATGAATGAATGAATGAGTGAGTGAATGAATGAATGAATGATCTTTATTGCTCGACAGTTGTACCTGGTACAGTGTATGGAAAGGTTGACAATGTGGTCTTGACAATCATACTAGTCAATTCCTGGAAACTAAAACTACGTAACTACAACGTAAATGGCGTACTGACACGATGTACAGTATATTAAACATTTCTGTCTTTCACAACTCTTTCTCTCTTTCTTTTCTAAACAGTTACATACCTGATGACGAATCCGATCCGTACCGGGAATGAGTAGAACTGCACCAGGTTAGTGTTGTACACGGGGGTCCATCTCATCCGCCCTCGGGGGTAGTTGTAGAACACGTAGGTGTGCACGTAGTCCGTGGTGATGACCAACTGGACAGTGTTCACCTGTGGATGAATTGGAGATTAAAGTAAACTTCATTGCACAACTATTGTATAACGTTCTTTACAACTAATGTATGGAAACTATGATGTAAACTACTAATTTACCTTATAAAAAGACTACGTAGTATGAAAGGAGAATGTGGTGAAAGCGGTAAATGCCAACTTATTTGTCCCTGAAAATGAATGACTCAGTAACCATATTATATAATTGTGTCATATCTTTGTATTTTGAATATGCAATAAGCAACATATGAAATACACCACTGTTACCGAAACCAAATCGAAGACAAAGAAGAATCTAGATCAGATATCTAGAGAATGCACGTCATATATTTTGTACGAAAAAAAGGAAAAGAAGGCAAGCTAAACGTTTTAAATGTACATGTAACCAAATCCTGACCTCCAGGGTTGTTGCTGTCCATGGCGGCACCATGCTGTCATACGTGACGATCAGAACGAGTCTGGCACGGAAGGAGCGGGTGGGAGAGAACAGCTGCTGCACGATGCTGTTCACGATCAGCATGACGGGATGGGACAGCACTGTGTACGTCTGGTACCACACCTGAGGAGCAGACACACAATGTATCATATGAACCACTTAACAGCACAAAGTCAAGATTTTTCTATATTAGTTAGGTTACCAGCCCAGAAAAAAACAAGAAACAGTCATGCCTTCAAATATCAGAGTTATCAACCAAGAATTGAGGTAATCAAAAACTCGTATTTCCCCAGAACTATCATAGACTGGAATTCGTTGCCACCAAGCACAGTTGGGACATCATCACTAGAAAGCTTTGAACCCCTGAACATCACAGTTATGATTTTTCTAATTTCACAACCTATAAACATGTAGTAACTGTGAATAATTAAAAGCACTACAAGTAATAGTCACCAAGAGGGTTTTTGAATAATGATAATCGTATTAATCGTATTAATTAAGGGTTAATGACCCGCCCCGAGGTGAATATGGTGTGATAAAACCTTGTCAGTTGCTATAACCACCGAATTAAGCCACCGAGTGAGCGCAGCGAATAATATGATAATATTTTAATCACAATAATTCGTTTTTTTCACCAAACTGAAAAGAAAATTTAAATACATTTAATATTAACATAATTATTATTTAGATATTTCAGAAACATTTTTTAAAGTGTCTGTACGAAGACATATTTATTAAGAATAAATTGCAAATACCCAAATAACAATATATTTTACTAACCTTCGGCGCGTGCCCAGGTAAGAGATTGTAGAATCGGTTGTTGGTCCAGAAGGGCGCGAACACGGCGATGTTGTCTGCGCTCACACCGCTGAGGACGGAGGATAACTGCACGGGGTTCCGGAACGCTGGCACAACAATCTGCCGGTCACTCATGACTACAAGGCCGTTCTCTATTATCTGTAATCAGGCCATCAAAAAACAAATAGTAACTATTAGCAAATGCATAATGTTTACCTTCGCATATGGTCTGCTCTGTTAATTCTTACTCAAAAACATTTATATGCATGGTCAGACAGGAGTCCAAATCCCTCCTGCCATAAAATTGCATCAAAATGTAACACTAGTTACCATGGTGACAGACGTCTGGTTCAGGTCATTGACTCTATTTTTTGGAGAAGACGAAAAAGAGGAAACAGCAAAAACAATATGTTTTCCTTGAAGTTCGTAAACATACCTATATCTGATTAAGGTTCATGTTGAATAACCGACGCGGTGTGCAAGTGAACAAGGCAAAATAATAAGTGCCCGAAACAGCACAGCAATGCAAAGTGGCCATAATGCTGTAATGAATCTATATTGTTGGCCAATTGCTACTCTTTCCAGCCGTCCCCGAAGCCTGGTAGAGGCTATATTAAACAGCAGGGTAAAGATACTCTTTCCACACCACCAAGTCTTCTATTCAGCCGATGTTTCGGTGACCGACTGTCACCTTCCTCCAGACCTTGGTTGAGTACAAAGAGTCTCTATACTCAGTGACTTAACAACCTGATGAAACTATTCACGGGGGCTATAACAGCAGTACTCACGCAGATGTAGTGGAAGAGTTTCCCGTCCATCAGAGGAACGCCGTATTCCACATAGATGGGAGGAGACACCACTTCAGGGATGAAGAACGGCATGACCTGCCAGATGTAGTGCAGGGTGATGTACAGCTGGAAGTCTCCAGCAACGGCACCATACGGGAGCAGGTCGATAGCTGATGGAGTAAAAGAGCGTTTGTAAAGCCAATTCCATTTGTAGCACAAGTACTATTAATCCATTTGCACTAGCTAACTAACTTTGCTTACGGGTAGCTTGAAGCTGTTGCCGCTAATCAACGACAGAGCCTCACTCATTCCTCCTGAGTCACGGTAATCTGAGTGTATGAACTCATCGTGATCGTACTGTTACATTTCTTAACGTTTGGATGTAGAAGACATGCAAACATTCTTTTTTGATCAATGCCATTTTGATTAAATTTGGACTGTATTATTGAGAACATTCCGTGTCCTTGGTCATCACTGAACTTCGAAAAGTAACGATAATGCTAATAGATGTTTTTGTGGTTGAAAAATGTTCAACATAACATACATTTATGGGCAAATGGGACCATTAAAACCCACTCTATTGCCTTTGCTACAGCCACCGCTTGTATGTGCATGAAATGTGATGATTCTTCCACCGGCACCATGGGCACCATGCTTTTGGCAAAATAGCAGCGTAAAACCAAGAATAAGTACATGGTGTAGAAGAAGTATTTTCAAGACCCACTAAATGCCTACTAGAAGCATCTTGCGCAGCTTTATCTTTTATCCAGCGACCCTTGCCGATCACACCGTAACAGCTTTTGACATCAGCAAAAGCGGATTACAACTTACTTCCTGACGTTCACAACGTTGGAAACCATTCGGTGTATCAGGAACGAATCAGTAGTAAAGTAGAACGTGTAAGATGTTGATGTAAGTGTGTGAGGAACAAATAAAAAACACGCCAACATGACTACAAAATATATACTAGTACTCATTTCTTATGACAATCGAATATATGTCGTATCAATTAAGGCCATCACCACACATGTAGCTAGCAAATAATATACAAATACATGTTACGTGACATTTCTTATAACGCCATTCCTTCACGTCATGTTTTAACATTACGAGGTACCAGCGTAAACCCAAACTCTAGCTTGCCCCAACTCCCACAAAGCAACATACCCATTTTGACGATGCCATATACTATATAGGCGATTTACTGCTCTTCCTTTGTATAAGTAGATATGGTTGTATCGGCCTACCTTTGCATTCTCCAGTGAACGCTGTACCGGCATCAACAACGCTGACGAAGTTGTCCTTGCACGCGCAGGAGTAGCTGCCTATGGTGTTGGTACAGTCTGCATTCACGTCACACTTGGACAGTGCCGGGTCCAGGCACTCATTGATGTCTGGTAAAGAAAAAAAATCATTTTTCAAGTTTTACATAAAAACATTTTAAAGATTGAGTCAAACAAAAAGGTGAATTTCTAACTGAGTCAGCAGTTTTATATAGCATCCACTTTCTAGATCTTTCGCCAGTGCATTGTGATCAGTCTCTGAAGACAGGTGGAAATTTTAATCGTCATCAACGTACAAATAAGATTGTTTCTGCATTCCTGTTTCAAAGCTAAGAAGTTTGCATCTAAGAGCAATTTACTATGTTATTGTGCTTTCAGCTTTGTTTTCAGAAGTCGTTGTGTGATTGTATTACAAAGGTGTGCGTGTAATCTGTTTACATTGCAATGTTGACTTCCTGTCAAAAATCTGAAGAGAAGGCAGATGCCATCATCAGTAACGTTGTTGGGATGTATACATTGTGGCTATTTGTGAATATACCATGAGTTGCCGTCTCGCAATATGCCCCTACCTGTACAGACAGTGCCGTCGCCGGTGTAACCCTTGGGACATTTACACCTGAAGCTACCAGGGATGTTGCTACAGATCCCAACTCCAGGGGCGCAGTTCGACAGGCCGGTCCTGCACTCGTCAACATCTAGAACACAGCAATAAAAAACAACAACAATGCACTCATACGTGTATCGTGGTTGCTAGAATGCTTTATTAGCATTGCACATTCTACATCAGTTTTCACTTGGCCAAGCATCCTTGCTCTTACGTACAGCTCTTCTCAATGGTTATCCAGGTTATAGTCGTATCTGACGTGTCAGCAATGCTTACAATCATACACACACACACACACACACGCGCGCGCGCGCGCGCATACATACATACATACACACACACACACACACACACACAAACACATACATACATACATACATACACACACACGCACACACATAGGTTGAGAGCATTATATAGGTAATGACAACATATTATAGTCCTCCCTTTCTTAATTCCAGAAGATTGTATTTCTAACATCATTTTCGGGACTTACCCACGCATCGCAGGAAGTTGCCCAGGTTGTCGGTGACCCGGTTGTAGCCGCTCTGGCAATAACAGGTGTAGTCCCGCCTCCTCATGGCGCAAATTCCGCCGTGCGACCTCGAGCCGCACCGATCCTCCGTGGGGTCACACCAGTCCACAGCTACAGAGGGCAGAAGCAAACATTACAATAAAAATCACTTTTGTAATCTTTTAAAATATTTTAGAAAGCGTTCTAGAATATATGTATATTGAAATTATCGGCTTTCTTCTTCCTCATTCGCAGATGAGTTGCCGTTGAGTGAAAAGAAAATTGACGTGTGAATGGTATTTAACACACAGACACAGCATGTTTTGAATCCCATTCATGTATGTTCATTCAGATTACTGTAATGCTGTGCAATGTAAACCAGTCCGATTTACCCCGATGAAGGTGACAGACGGTCACCGAAACGTCGACTGAATAAAACACTTGGTTGTATAAAAGGAGTCTCTTCAATCAAGCCCTGCTAGAGTCTCAAAGGCTAGCCATATCAAAGTGAACGTATAATCAAAAGACTTACATCCGCGCGGGCAATCCTGACCGACGCACACTTTAAACTCGGAGGCGTCTCCCTCACAGTACCGGCCCCCGTTCTGCGGCGCTGGACTGTCACAGGTCCTGCTGCGGAGTTGGACGCTCGCCCCACACGTGGCCGTGCACTCCGACCACGTACTCCACATCCCGAACATCCCGTCGATGGGCCCTGTAGGATTCCAGGAAAGACCATGTCTCAGAAATATTTTTTAAATTTAGACACAAACATCCTATCGCTTAACCGGGACGGGGGGGGGGCGATATCGACTTCAGACAACCTTTGACCCTTTGCTGACGTCACACGTGAGAAAAATCACGTGTCTACAGCATTTGGGTCAGAGAGCCAAGGAAGACTGAGTGATTCAGTTGCAAATTCCGGTGAGTGAAATTTGTGAGTTGGAGAACAGTTTAAATTTTTCATAATGTAAATTACCAACTCAGATGAACTTTCATGCTGATCCTATGGTCTAGATGAACGATACATTAGACAACGCCAAATACAGTTAATAATCAAGCAAACTTATCAAGCAAGCTTCCGTCAGAGAAAGGGGAGAATCATGACCGGCTGCTTGAGTATCTGTTTTTGGCGTACCTTATTACCTAGATATCTAACCTTCACCGTTGTAACAAGGCGGAACTATGTAACAATGTCTATGACCTGGAAACATTGGGTAAATACAAGTTGAGTATACTCACCAGGTAGGACGAAGGATATCAGGATGACCCTTTCCACGTAAGACGTAGAGACGGAAATCTCCAACCGAGTCTCACTACCGACATCAGCAGACCACGACAAGGCTGGCAACAGTCGCTGTAAGTAGAAATGCTGATCCAGGTTGATTTGACTTGGCACGGGAGCAGAGACATCAACCAAACTGCTGAAGTCCGTTGTGGCCACCATGCTGGTGTAGTGCTCTTGGAGGTTGCTTAGATGACGTTCAAAGTAGATTACAAAGGTTTCAATTGCTGCGCTTAGAGTAAGTTGCGCAGGTAATACCCCTAAAAGAGAGAAAACATAATGGAATTTAACGTCTGTATTGTAAACTACAAATGTATTAGAGATTAACTTCACTTGTTCAAAAGTTACAGAAAACTAACTACGAATTGCAGCATACGCACCTAATAGACCTTCCGTTATAGCAAGGGTCTCCAACTGTGGCAGCAATATCCCTGTATACGTAACGCCCGGACCTTCCTGGTACACCAACACCCAGCGCTCCTCAGCCACTTCCACATTGGCTGTTGCTGTAAGACTGACCAGCGGCACTCCGTCTTGGCTCTGCATCTCTCCTAGAGACACTTTGAATTGTCCCAGCTGAAGTTCCTCGGACAGCGCAGCATCCAGGTTCGATTCCCAGGCAGTTACGTCAACATTCATTGCAGCATAATCAAACACTGAAAAGAGCAGAAAAAGAAACATAGTCTGTCATTAGATTCACTGCAAGATTTGGGCGAATTCTCACTATAAAATCTACCAATCTGTACATGTTGAGGAGCAATATAACCGTGGCCATAGAATACCCACCTTCGACACTCGGTGGAGTAAAGCTGGCCAGAATGATTCTGTCTGTTGCACTTGTGGATACACTGATGCTAAACTCGACTTGGGGGTTGGCCTGCACAGACCATTCCAAACTTGCTGGAAGTAGTTGTAAGTAGAAGACTTCGCTCAGCTCGATTCGACTTGGCACAGGGGCAGACGAATCCACCAGGCTGCTGAAGTCCGTTGCAGCCATCATGCTGACGTAGTCCGTCTGAAGACTGGCAAGATGTCGGCTGAAGTAGAGTTCGGAGGCCACGCGTATGGAACTGACTTGAAGTGTCGCAGGCAAGACCCCTTCAAAACGAAAACGGTTTCTTTAGATTTGTGGCAAGATACAACTGATAAGAAAAATATGAAGGAACGCAACCAATAAAATGAATGTTAAGGTATATTTTTCTAATCTCATTTCGCTCTATACTTACTTCTCTTTTCGCCAAGGCATTACCTATAATGCATTATGTAATGATACATATACCCTTGAATTAAGTTAAAATATAAAGTGAGACTACTCACCTGTCAGACCCTGGGTTATGTCCAAATTTACCAACTCCGACAAAAGAATCGCAGTGTGCGTAACGCCCGGACCTTCCTGGTACACCAACACCCAGCGCTCCTCAGTCACTTCCACATTGGTTGTTGCTGTAAGACTGACCAGCGGCACTCCGTCTTGGCTCTGCATCTCTCTTAGCGACACCTGGAATTGTCCCAGCTGAAGTTCCTCGGACAGCGCAGCATCCAGGTTCGATTCCCATGCAGTTACTTCAACACTCATTGCCGGATAATCGAATACTACAAAAAGAGCAGAAAAACAGAAGAGAGTCAGTCATTGGATGCACTGCAAGATATTGGCGGATACTCACTATAAAATCCGGCAATCTGCATATGTTGAAGAGCAACATAACCAGTAAGGTAACCATAGAATACCCACCTTCGACACTCGGTGGAGTAAAGCTGGCCAGAATGATTCTGTCTGTTGCACTTGTGGATACACTGATGCTAAACTCGACTTGGGGGTTGGCCTGCACAGACCATTCCAAACTTGCTGGAAGTAGTTGTAAGTAGAAGACTTCGCTGAGCTCAATTCGACTTGGCACAGGGGCAGACGAATCCACCAGGCTGCTGAAGTCCGTTGCAGCCATCATGCTGACGTAGTCCGTCTGAAGACTGGCAAGATGTCGGCTGAAGTAGAGTTCGGAGGCCACGCGTATGGAACTGACTTGAAGTGTCGCTGGCAAGACCCCTTCAAAACGAAATAGGCTTCTTTAGATTTGTGGCAAGATACAACTGATAAGGAAAATATGAAGGAACACAACCAATAAAATGAATGTTAAGGTATATTTTCTCATCTCATTTGGCTCTATACTGACTTCTTTTTTAAGCCAAGGCATTGCCTATAATGCATTATGTAATGATACGTACATATACCCTTGACTTAAGTTAGAATTTAAAGTGAGACTACTCACCTGTCAGACCCTGGGTTATGTCCAAATTTACCAACTCCGACAAAAGAAGCCCAGTGTGCGTAACGCCCGGACCTTCCTGGTACACCAACACCCAGCGCTCCTCAGTCACTTCCACATTGGCTGTTGCTGTAAGACTGACCAGCGGCACTGCGTCTTGGCTCTGCATCTCTCTTAGCGACACCTGGAATTGTCCCAGCTGAAGTTCCTCGGACAGCGCAGCATCCAGGTTTGTTTCCCATGCAGTTACGTCAACACTCATTGCCGGATAATCAAATACTACAAAAAGAGCAGAAAAACAGAACAGAGTCAGTCATTGGATGCACTGCAAGATATTGGCGGATACTCACTATAAAATCTGGCAATCTGCATATGTTGAAGAGCAACATAACCAGTAAGGTAACCATAGAATACCCACCTTCGACACTCGGTGGAGTAAAGCTGGCCAGAATGATTCTGTCTGTTACACTTGTGGATATACTGATGCTAAACTCGACTTGGGGGTTGGCCTGCACAGACCATTCCAAACTTGCTGGAAGTAGTTGTAAGTAGAAAACTTCGCTCAGCTCGATTCGACTTGGCACAGGGGCAGACAAATCCACCAGGCTGCTGAAGTCCGTTGCAGCCATCATGCTGACGTAGTCCGTCTGAAGACTGCCAAGATGTCGGCTGAAGTAGAGATCGGAGGCCACGCGTATGGAACTGACTTGAAGTGTCGCAGGCAAGACCCCTTCAAAACGAAATAGGCTTCTTTAAATTTGTGGCAAGATACAACTGATAAGAAAAATATGAAGGAACACAACCAATAAAATGAATGTTAAGGTATATATTCTAATCTCATTTGGCTCTATACTTACTTCTTTTTTAGCCAAGGCATTGCGTATAATGCATTATGTAATGATACATATACCCTTGACGTAATACGTTAAAATTTAAAGTGAGACAACTCACCTGTCAGACCCTGGGTTATGTCCAGATTTACCAACTCCGACAGAAGAAGCCCGGTTTGCGTAACGCCCGGACCTTCCTGGTACACCAACACCCAGCGCTCCTCGGTCACTTCCACATTGGCTGTTGCTGTAAGACTGACCAGCGGCACTCCATCTTGGCTCTGCATCTCTCTTAGCGACACCTGGAATTGTCCCAGCTGAAGTTCCTCGGACAGCGCAGCATCCAGGTTCGTTTCCCATGCAGTTACGTCAACACTCATTGCCGGATAATCAAATACTACAAAAAGAGCAGAAAAACAAAAGAGAGTCAGTCATTGGATGCACTGCAAGATTTGGCCGGATACTCAGCTGGCAATCTGCATATGTTGAAGAGCAACATACTTCAGTAACCAGTAAAGTAACCATAGAATACGCACCTTCGACATTCGGTGGAGTAAAGCTGACCAGAATGATTCTGTCAGTTGCACTTGTGGATATACTGATGCTAAACTCGACTTGGGGGTTGGCCTGCACAGACCATTCCAAACTTGCTGGAAGTAGTTGTAAGTAGAAGACTTCGCTCAGCTCGATTCGACTTGGCACAGGGGCAGACAAATCCACCAGGCTGCTGAAGTCCGTTGCAGCCATCATGCTGACGTAGTCCGTCTGAAGACTGCCAAGATGTCGGCTGAAGTAGAGTTGGGAGACCACACGTATGGAACTGACTTGAAGTGTCGCTGGCAAGACCCCTTCAAAACGAAAAAGGCTTCTTTAAATTTTTGGCAACATACAACTGATAAGAAAAATATGGGGGAACACAAGCAATAAAATGAATGTTAAGGTATATTTTCTAATCTCATTTGGCTCTATACTTACTTCTTTTTTTTTAGCAAAAGCATTGCGTATAATGCATTATGTAATGATACATATACCCTTGACTTAAGTTAAAATTTAAAGTGAGACTACTCACCTGTCAGACCCTGGGTTATGTCCAAATTTACCAACTCCAACAGAAGAAGCGCAGTGTGCGTAACGCCCGGACCTTCCTGGTACACCAACACCCAGCGCTCCTCAGTCACTTCCACATTGGCTGTTGCTGTAAGACTGACCAGCGGCACTCCGTCTTGGCTCTGCATCTCTCTTAGCGACACCTGGAATTGTCCCAGCTGAAGTTCCTCGGACAGCGCAGCATCCAGGTTCGTTTCCCATGCAGTTACGTCAACACTCATTGCCGGATAATCAAATACTACAAAAAGAGCAGAAACAACAGAGTCAGTCATTGGATGCACTGCAAGATTTGGGCGGATACTCACTATAAAATCTGGCAATCTGCATATGTTGAAGAGCAACATAACCACTAAGGTAACCATAGAATACCCACCTTCGACACTCGGTGGAGTAAAGCTGGCCAGAATGATTCTGTCAGTTGCACTTATGGATACACTGATGCTAAACTCGACTTGGGGGTTGGCCTGCAGAGACCATTCCAAACTTGCTGGAAGTAGTTGTAAGTAGAAGACTTCGCTGAGCTCGATTCGACTTGGCACAGGGGCAGACGAATCCACCAGGCTGCTGAAGTCCGTTGCAGCCATCATGCTGACATAGTCCGTTTGAAGACTGGCAAGATGTCGGCTGAAGTAGAGTTCGGAGGCCACGTGTATGGAACTGACTTGAAGTGTCGCTGGCAAGACCCCTTCAAAACAAAAAAAAGACTTCTTTAAATTTGTGGCAAGATACAACTGATAAGAAAAATATACAGGACAACAGACAATAATATGTAAGTTAATGCATAAATATTATGTTCAAATCTCATTTAGCTCTATAGCGACTTCTTTTTTCTAGCAAAGGCATTGCCTAAAATGCATTATGTAATGATACCTTTACCCTTGACTTAAGTTAAAATCTAAAGTGAGACTACTCACCTGTCAGACCCTGGGTTATGTCCAAATTTACCAACTCCGACAGAAGAAGCGCAGTGTGCGTAACGCCCGGACCTTCCTGGTACACCAACACCCAGCGCTCCTCAGTCACTTCCACATTGGCCGTTGCTGTAAGACTGACCAGCGGCACTCCATCTTGGCTCTGCATCTCTCTTAGCGACACCTGGAATTGTCCCAGATGAAGTTCCTCGGATAGCGCAGCATCCAGGTTCGATTCCCATGCAGTTACGTCAACACTCATTGCCGCATAATCAAATACTACAAAAAGAGCAAAAAAAAAACAAAAGAGTCCGTCACTAGATACACTGCAAGATTTGGACCAATACTCACTATAAAATCTGCCAATTTGCATATGTGGAAGAGCAACATAACCATTAAGGTGGCCATAGAATACCCACCTTCGACACTCGGTGGAGTAAAGCTGGCCAGAATGATTCTGTCAGTTGTACTTGTCGATACACTGATGCTAAACTCGACTTGGGAGTTGGCCTGCACAGACCATTCTAAACTTGCTGGAAGTAGTTGTAAGTAGAAGACTTCGCTCAGCTCGATTCGACTTGGCACAGGGGCAGACGAATCCACCAGGCTGCTGAAGTCCGTTGCAGCCATCATGCTGACGTAGTCCGTCTGAAGACTGGCAAGATGTCGGCTGAAGTAGAGTTCGGAGGCCACGCGTATGGAACTGACTTGAAGTGTCGCTGGCAAGACCCCTTAAGAACGAAAAAGGTTTGTTTCAATATGTGGTAAGATACAACTGATAAGAAAAATTGACATTAACACAGAAAAAATATAAAAGTTAATGTATATGTTCTAATCTCATTTAGCTCTATAGCTACTTCTTTTTTTTCCAGCAAAGGCATTGCCTGAAAATTTATTATGTACTGATACATTTACACTTGACTTAAATTGAAATTTAAAGTCAGAAACTACTCACCTGTCAGACCCTGGGTTATGTCCAGATTTACCAACTCCGACAGAAGAAGCCCAGTGTGCGTAACGCCCGGACCTTCCTGGTACACCAATACCCAGCGCTCCTCGGTCACTTCCACATTGGCTGTTGCTGTAAGACTGACCAGGGGCACTCCGTCTTGGCTCTGCATCTCTCTTAGCGACACCTGGAATTGTCCCAGCTGAAGTTCCTCGGACAGCGCAGCATCCAGGTTCGATTCCCATGCAGTTACGTCAACACTCATTGCCGGATAATCAAATACTACAAAAAGAGCAGAAAAACAGAAGAGAGTCAGTCATTGGATGCACTGCAAGATTTGGGCGGATACTCACTATAAAATCTGGCAATCTGCATATGTTGTAGAGCAACATAACCACTAAGGTTGCCATAGAATACCCACCTTCGACACTCGGTGGAGTAAAGCTGGCCAGAATGATTCTGTCTGTTACACTTGTGGATACACTGATGCTAAACTCGACTTGGGGGTTGGCCTGCACAGACCATTCCAAACTTGCTGGAAGTAGTTGTAAGTAGAAGACTTCGCTCAGCTCGATTCGACTTGGCACAGGGGCAGACGAATCCACCAGGCTGCTGAAGTCCGTTGCAGCCATCATGCTGACGTAGTCCGTCTGAAGACTGGCAAGATGTCGGCTGAAGTAGAGTTCGGAGGCCACGCGTATGGAACTGACTTGAAGTGTCGCTGGCAATACCGCTTCAGAACGAAAAAGGCTTCATTAAATTTGTGGCAAGATACAACTGATAAGAAAAATATGAAGGAACACAACCAATAAAATGAATGTTAAGGTATATTTTCTAATCTCATTTAGCTCTATACTTACTTCTTTTTTAAGCCAAGGCATTGCCTATAATGCATTATGTAATGATACATATACCCTTGACTTAAGTTAGAATTTGAAGTGAGACTACTCACCTGTCAGACCCTGGGTTATGTCCAGATTTACCAACTCCGACAAAAGAAGCGCAGTGTGCGTAACGCCCGGCCCTTCCTGGTACACCAACACCCAGCGCTCCTCAGTCACTTCCACATTGGCTGTTGCTGTAAGACTGACCAGCGGCACTCCATCTTGGCTCTGCATCTCTCTTAGCGACACCTGGAATTGTCCCAGCTGAAGTTCCTCGGACAGCGCAGCACCCAGGTTCGATTCCCAGGCAGTTACGTCAACATTCATTGCAGCATAATCAAACACTGAAAAGAGCAGAAAAAAAACATAGTCTGTCATTAGATTCACTGCAAGATTTGGGCGGATTCTCACTATAAAATCTACCAATCTGTACATGTTGAGGAGCAATATAACCGTGGCCATAGAAGACCCACCTTCGACACTCGGTGGAGTAAAGCTGGCCAGAATGATTCTGTCTGTTGCACTTGTGGATACACTGATGCTAAACTCGACTTGGGGATTGGCCTGCACAGACCATTCCAAACTTGCTGGAAGTAGTTGTAAGTAGAAGACTTCGCTGAGCTCGATTCGACTTGGCACAGGGGCAGACAAATCCACCAGGCTGCTGAAGTCCGTTGCAGCCATCATGCTGACGTAGTCCGTCTGAAGACTGGCAAGATGTCGGCTGAAGTAGAGTTCGGAGGCCACACGTATGGAACTGACTTGAAGTGTCGCTGGCAAGACCGCTTCAGAACGAAATAGGTTTCTTTAAATTTGTGGTAAGATAAAAGTAACAAGAAAAATTAAAGAAGTACATCCAATAATTTAATTGTTAAGGTATATGTTCTAATCTTATTTAGGTCTATACTTTCATCTTTTTCATCAAAGACATTGGCTAAAATCCATTATGTACTGATACATTTACTTTTGATTTAAGTTAAAATTAAAAGTCAGACTACTCACCTGTCAGATCCTGGGTTATGTCCAGATTTACCAACTCCGACAGAAGAAGCGCAGTGTGCGTAACGCCCGGACCTTCCTGGTACACCAACACCCAGCGCTCCTCAGTCACTTCCACATTGGCTGTTGCTGTAAGACTGACCAGCGGCACTCCATCTTGGCTCTGCATCTCTCTTAGCGAAACCTGGAATTGTCCCAGCTGAAGTTCCTCGGACAGCGCAGCATCCAGGTTCGATTCCCATGCAATGACATCAACACTCATTGCCGGATAATCAAATACTACAAAAAGAGCAGAAAAACAACAGAGTCAGTCATTGGATGCACTGCAAGATTTAGGCGGATACTCACTATAAAATCTGGCAATCTGCATATGTTGAAGAGCAACATAACCAGTAAGGTAACCATAGAATACCCACCTTCGACACTCGGTGGAGTAAAGCTGGCCAGAATGATTCTGTCTGTTACACTTGTGGATATGCTGATGCTAAACTCGACTTGGGGGTTGGCCTGCACAGACCATTCCAAACTTGCTGGAAGTAATTGTAAGTAGAAGACTTCGCTGAGCTCGATTCGACTTGGCACAGGGGCAGACAAATCCACCAGGCTGCTGAAGTCCGTTGCAGCCATCATGCTGACGTAGTCCGTCTGAAGACTGCCAAGATGTCGGCTGAAGTAGAGTTCGGAGGCCACGCGTATGGAACTGACTTGAAGTGTCGCCGGCAAGACCCCTTCAATACGAAAAAGGTTTCTTTAAATTTGTGGTAAGATAAAAGTAGCAAGAAAAATATGAATAGGTCTATACTTACTTCTTTTTTATCAAAGACATTGACTAAAGTCCATTATGTACTGATACATTTACTTTTGACTTAAGTTAAATTTTAAAGTCAGACTACTCACCTGTTAGACCCTGGGTTATGTCCAGATTTACCAACTCCGACAGAAGAAGCCCAGTCTTCGTAACGCCCGGACCTTCCTGGTACACCAACACCCAGCGCTCCTCAGTCACTTCCACATTGGCTGTTGCAGTAAGACTGACCAGCGGCACTCCATCTTGGCTCTGCATCTCTCTTAGCGACACCTGGAATTGTCCCAGCTGAAGTTCCTCGGACAGTGCAGCATCCAGGTTTGTTTCCCATGCAGTTACGTCAACACTCATTGCAGCATAATCAAATACTACAAAAAGAGCAGAAGAACAAATAGTTTGTCATTGAATGCACTTCAAAATTTGGGCATATAATCACTGTAAAATCTGGTAATCTGCATATGTTGAAGAGCAACATAACCAGTAAGGTAACCATAGAATACCCACCTTCGACACTCGGTGGAGTAAAGCTGGCCAGAATGATTCTGTCAGTTGTACTAGTGGATACACTGATGCTAAACTGGACTTGGGGGTTGGCTTGCACAGACCATTCCAAACTTGCTGGAAGTAGTTGTAAGAAGAAGACTTCGCTGAGCTCGATTCGATTAGGCACAGGGGCAGACGAATCCACCAGGCTGCTGAAGTCCGTTGCAGCCATCATGCTGACGTAGTCCGTCTGAAGACTGCCAAGATGTCGGCTGAAGTAGAGTTCGGAGGCCACGCGTATGGAACTGACTTGAAGTGTCGCAGGCAAGACCCCTTCAAAGCGAAAAAGGTTTCTTTAGATTTGTGGCAAGATACAACTGATAAGAGAAATATATACAGGAACACAACCAATAAAATGAATGTTAAGGTATATTTTCTAATCTCATTTGACTCTATACTTACTTTTTTTAGCAAAGGCATTGCGTATAATGCATTATGTAATGATACATATACCCTTGACTTAAGTTAAAATTTAAAGTGAGACTACTCACCTGTCAGACCCTGGGTTATGTCCAAATTTACCAACTCCGACAGAAGAAGCGCAGTGTGCGTAACGCCCGGACCTTCCTGGTACACCAACACCCAGCGCTCCTCAGTCACTTCCACATTGGCTGTTGCTGTAAGACTGACCAGCGGCACTCCATCTTGGCTCTGCATCTCTCTTAGCGACACCTGGAATTGTCCCAACTGAAGTTCCTCGGACAGCGCAGCATCCAGGTTCGATTCCCATGCAGTTACGTCAACACTCATTGCAGCATAATCAAATACTACAAAAAGAGCAGAAGAACAAATAGTTTGTCATTGGATGCACTTCAAAATTTGGGCATATAATCACTGTAAAATCTGGCAACCTGCATATGTTGAAGAGCAACATAACCAGTAAGGTAACCATAGAATACCCACCTTCGACACTCGGTGGAGTAAAGCTGGCCAGAATGATTCTGTCTGTTGCACTTGTGGATACACTGATGCTAAACTCGACTTGGGGGTTGGCCTGCACAGACCATTCCAAACTTGCTGGAAGTAGTTGTAAGTAGAAGACTTCGCTGAGCTCGATTCGACTTGGCACAGGGGCAGACAAATCCACCAGGCTGCTGAAGTCCGTTGCAGCCATCATGCTGACGTAGTCCGTCTGAAGACTGGCAAGATGTCGGCTGAAGTAGACTTCGGAGGCCACACGTATGGAACTGACTTGAAGTGTCGCTGACAAGACCCCTTAAGAGTGAAAAGGGTTTCTTTAAGTTTGAGGTAAGATACAAGTGATAAGACAAATATACAGGAACAAAACTAATAAAATGAATGTTAAGGTATATGTTCCTATGTCATTTAGCTCTATACTGACTTCATTTTTCCAGCAAAGGTATTGCCTAAAATGCATAATGTAATGATGCATTTACCCTTGACTTAAGTTAAAATTTAAAGTCAGACTACTCACCTGTCAGACCCTGGGTTATGTCCAGATTTACCAACTCCGACAGAAGAAGCCCAGTGTGCGTAACGCCCGGACCTTCCTGGTACACCAACACCCAGCGCTCCTCAGTCACTTCCACATTGGCTGTTGCTGTAAGACTGACCAGCGGCACTCCATCTTGGCTCTGCATCTCTCTTAGCGAAACCTGGAATTGTCCCAGCTGAATTTCCTCGGACAGCGCAGTATCCAGGTTCGTTTCCCATGCAGTGACATCAACACTCATTGCCTGATAATCAAATACTACAGAAAGAGCAGAAAAACAGAAGAGAGTCAGTCATTGGATGCACTGCAAGATTTGGGCATATAATCACTGACAAATCTGGTCATCTGCATATGTTGAAGAGCAACATAACCAGTAAGGTAACCATAGAATACCCACCTTCGACACTCGGTGGAGTAAAGCTGGCCAGAATGATTCTGTCTGTTACACTTGTGGATATACTGATGCTAAACTCGACTTGGGGGTTGGCCTGCACAGACCATTCCAAACTTGCTGGAAGTAGTTGTAAGTAGAAGACTTCGCTGAGCTCGATTCGACTTGGCACAGGGGCAGACAAATCCACCAGGCCGCTGAAGTCCGTTGCAGCCATCATGCTGACGTAGTCCGTCTGAAGACTGCTAAGATGTCGGCTGAAGTAGAGTTCGAAGGCCACGCGTATAGAACTGACTTGAAGTGTCGCTGGCAAGACCCCTTCAGAACGAAAAAGGTTTCTTTAAATTTGTGGTAAGATAAAAGTAGCAAGAAAAATATAAAGAAACACATCCAATAATTTAAATGTGAAGGTATATGTTCTAATCTTATTTAGGTCTATACTTACTTCTTTTTTATCAAAGACATTGACTAAAATCCATTATGTACTGATACATTTACTTTTGACTTAAGTTAAATTTTAAAGTCAGACTACTCACCTGTCAGATCCTGGGTTATGTCCAAATTTACCAACTCCGACAAAAGAAGCCCAGTCTTCGTAACGCCCGGACCTTCCTGGTACACCAACACCCAGCGCTCCTCGGTCACTTCCACACTGGCTGTTGCTGTAAGACTGACCAGCGGCACTCCATCTTGGCTCTGCATCTCTCTTAACGACACCTGGAATTGTCCCAGCTGAAGTTCCTCGGACAGCGCAGCATCCAGGTTCGTTTCCCATGCAATGACATCAACACTCATTGCCGGATAATCAAATACTACAAAAAGAGCAGAAAAACAAAATTGTCTGTTTTTGGATGTACTGCAAAATTTGGGCGAATTCTCAATATAAAATCTGACAATTTGCATATGTTGAAGAGCAACATAACCATTAAGATAGCCATAGAATACCCACCTTCGACACTCGGTGGAGTAAAGCTGGCCAGTATGACTCTGTCTGTTACGCTTGTGGATATACTGATGCTAAACTCGACTTGGGGATTGGCCTGCACAGACCATTCCAAACTTGCTGGAAGTAGTTGTAAGAAGAAGACTTCGCTCAGCTCGATTCGACTTGGCACAGGGGCAGACGAATCCACCAGGCTGCTGAAGTCCGTTGCAGCCATCATGCTGACGTAGTCCGTCTGAAGACTGGCAAGATGTCGGCTGAAGTAGAGTTCGGAGGCCACACGTATCGAACTGACTTGAAGTGTCGCTGGCAAGACCCCTTCAAAACGAAAAAGGTTTCTTTAAATTTGTGGCAAGATACAACTGATAACAAAAATATGAAGGAACACAACCAATAAAATGAATGTTAAGGTATATTTTCTAGTCTCATTTGGCTCTATACTTACTTCTGTTTTTAGCCAAGGCATTGCGTATAATGCATTATGTAATGATACATATACCCTTGACTTAAGCTAAAATTTAAAGTGAGACTACTCACCTGTCAGACCCTGGGTTATGTCCAGATTTACCAACTCCGACAGAAGAAGCGCAGTGTGCGTAACGCCCGGACCTTCCTGGTACACCAACACCCAGCGCTCCTCAGTCACTTCCACATTGGCTGTTGCTGTAAGACTGACCAGCGGCACTCCATCTTGGCTCTGCATCTCTCTTAGCGACACCTGGAATTGTTCCAGCTGAAGTTCCTCGGACAGCGCAGCATCCAGGTTCGATCTCCATGCAGTTACGTCAACACTCATTGCCGGATAATCAAATACTACAAAAAGAGCAGAAAAACAGAAGAGAGTCAGTCATTGCATGCACTGCAAGATTTTGGCGGATACTCACTATAAAATCTGGCAATCTGCATATGTTGAAGAGCAACATACTTAGAACCAGTAAGGTAACCATAGAATACGCACCTTCGACACTCGGTGGAGTAAAGCTAGCCAGAATGATTCTGTCTGTTACACTTGTGGATAAACTGATGCTAAACTCGACTTGGGGATTGGCCTGCACAGTCCATTCCAAACTTGCTGGAAGTAGTTGTAAGTAGAAGACTTCGCTGAGCTCGATTCGACTTGGCACAGGGGCAGACAAATCCACCAGGCTGCTGAAGTCCGTTGCAGCCATCATGCTGACGTAGTCCGTCTGAAGACTGGCAAGATGTCGGCTGAAGTAGAGTTCGGAGGCCACGCGTATGGAACTGACTTGAAGTGTCGCTGGCAAGACCCCTTCAAAACGAAAAAGGTTTCTTTCAATTTGTGGAAAGATACAACTGATAAGAAAAATATGAAGGAACAGAACCAATAAAATGAATGTTATGTATATATTCTAATCTCATTTGGTTCTATACTTACTTCTTTTCCAGCAAAGGCATTGCGTATAATGCATTATGTAATGATACATATACCCTTGACTTAAGTTCAAAATTAAAGTGAGACTACTCACCTGTCAGACCCTGGGTTATGTCCAAATTTACCAACTCCGACAAAAGAAGCGCAGTGTGCGTAACGCCCGGACCTTCCTGGTACACCAACACCCAGCGCTCCTCAGTCACTTCCATATTGGCTGTTGCTGTAAGACTGACCAGCGGCACTCCGTCTTGGCTCTGCATCTCTCTTAGCGACACCTGGAATTGTCCCAGCTGAAGTTCCTCGGACAGCGCAGCATCCAGGTTCGTTTCCCATGCAGTTAAGTCAACACTCATTGCAGCATAATCAAATACTACAAAAAGAGCAGAAAACAACAGAGTCAGTCATTGGATGCACAACAAGATTTGGGCGGATACACACTATAAAATCTGGCAATCTGCATATGTTGAAGAGCAACATAACCAGTAGGGTAACCATAGAATACCTACCTTCGACACTCGGTGGAGTAAAGCTGGCCAGAATGATTCTGTCTGTTGCACTTGTGGATATACTGATGCTAAACTCGACTTGGGGGTTGGCCTGCATAGACCATTCCAAACTTGCTGGAAGTAGTTGTAAGTAGAAGACTTCGCTCAGCTCGATTCGACTTGGCACAGGGGCAGACGAATCCACCAGGCTGCTGAAGTCCGTTGCAGCCATCATGCTGACGTAGTCCGTCTGAAGACTGGCAAGATGTCGGCTGAAGTAGAGTTCGGAGGCCACACGTATGGAACTGACTTGAAGTGTCGCTGGCAAGACCCCTTCAAAACGAAAAAGGTTTCTTTAGATTTGTGGCAAGATACAACTGATAAGAAAAATATGAAGGAACACAACCAATCAAAGGAATGTTAAGGTATATTTTCTCATCTCATTTGGCTCTATATTTACTTTTTTTAGCAAAGGCATTACGTAATAAAATGCATTATGTAATGATACATATACCCTTGACTTAAGTTAAAATTTAAAGTGAGACTACTCACCTGTCAGACCCTGGGTTACGTCCAAATTTACCAACTCCGACAAAAGAAGCGCAGTGTGCGTAACGCCCGGACCTTCCTGGTACACCAACACCCAGCGCTCCTCAGTCACTTCCACATTGGCTGTTGCTGTAAGACTGACCAGCGGCACTCCGTCTTGGCTCTGCATCTCTCTTAGCGACACCTGGAATTCTCCCAGCTGAAGTTCCTCGGACAGCGCAGCATCCAGGTTCGTTTCCCATGCAATGACATCAACACTCATTGCCGGATAATCAAATACTACAAAAAGAGCAGAAAAAAACAGAGTCAGTCATTGGATGCACTGCAAGACTTGGGCGGATACTTACTATAAAATCTGGTAATCTGCATATGTTCAAGAGCAAAATAACCAGTAAGGTAACCATAGAATACCCACCTTCGACACTCGGTGGAGTAAAGCTGGCCAGAATGATTCTGTCTGTTACACTTGTGGATATACTGATGCTAAACTCGACTTGGGGGTTGGCCTGCACAGACCACTCCAAACTTGCTGGAAGTAGTTGTAAGTAGAAGACTTCGCTGAGCTCGATCCGATTAGGCACAGGGGCAGACGAATCCACCAGGCTGCTAAAGTCCGTTGCAGCCATCATGCTGACGTAGTCCGTCTGAAGACTGGCAAGATGTCGGCTGAAGTAGAGTTCGGAGGCCACACGTATGGAACTGACTTGAAGTGTCGCTGGCAAGATCCCTTAAGAACGAAAAAGGTTTCTTTACATTTCTGGTAAGATAAAACTCATAAGAAAAATAGACAGGACCACAGAAAAAAAATGTAAAAGTTAATGTATATCTTCTAATCTCATTTAGCTCTATAGGTACTTCTTTTTTTTTCTCGCAAAGGCATTGCCTAACATTCATTATATACTGATACATTTACACCTGACTTAAATAGAAATTTAAAGTCAGAAACTACTCACCTGTCAGACCTTGGGTTATGTCCAGATTTACCAACTCCGACAGAAGAAGTCCAGTGTGCGTAACGCCAGGACCTTCCTGGTACACCAACACCCAGCGCTCCTCAGTCACTTCCACATTGGCTGTTGCTGTAAGACTGACCAGCGGCACTCCGTCTTGGCTCTGCATCTCTCTTAGCGACACCTGGAATTGTCCCAGCTGAAGTTCCTCGGACAGCGCAGCATCCAGGTTCGATTCCCATGCAATGACATCAACACTCATTGCCGGATAATCAAATACTACAAAAAGAGCAGAAAAACAGAAGAGAGTCAGTCATTGGATGCACAGCAAGATTTGGGCGAATACTCACTATAGAATCTAGCAATCTGCATATGTTGAAGAGCAACATAACCAGTAAAGTAACCGTAGAATACCTACCTTCGACACTCGGTGGAGTAAAGCTGGCCAGAATGATTCTGTCTGTTACACTTGTGGATATACTGATGCTAAACTCGACTTGGGGATTGGCCTGCACAGACCATTCCAAACTTGCTGGAAGTAGTTGTAAGTAGAAGACTTCGCTGAGCTCGATTCGACTTGGCACAGGGGCAGACAAATCCACTAGGCTGCTGAAGTCCGTTGCAGCCATCATGCTGACGTAGTCCGTCTGAAGACTGGTAAGATATCGGCTAAAGTAGAGTTCGGAGGCCACACGTATGGAACTGACTTGAAGTGTCGCTGGCAAGACCCCTTCAGAACGAAAAAGGTTTGTTTTAATATGTGGTAATATACAAATGATAATAAAAATATACAGGAACAGAGCCAGTTATATGAAAGTTAAGGGAAAGGTTCTAATCTCATTTGGCTCTATACTTACTTCTCTTTTTTAGCAAAAGCATTGCGTATAATGCATTATGTAATGATACACACACCCTTGACTTAATAAGTTAAAATTTTAAGTAAGACTACTCACCTGTCAGACCCTGGGTTATGTCCAAATTTACCAACTCCGACAGAAGAAGCGCAGTGTGCGTAACGCCCGGACCTTCCTGGTACACCAACACCCAGCGCTCCTCAGTCACTTCCACATTGGCTGTTGCTGTAAGACTGACCAGCGGCACTCCATCTTGGCTCTGCATCTCTCTTAGCGACACCTGGAATTGTCCCAGCTGAAGTTCCTCGGACAGCGCAGCATCCAGGTTCGTTTCCCATGCAGTTACGTCAACACTCATTGCCGGATAATCGAATACTACAAAAAGAGCAGAAAACAAAAAAAGTTTGTCATTGGATGCACTGCAAGATTTGAGCGGATTCTTAACATAAAATCTGGCAATCTGCATATGTTAAAGAGAAGAGAAAAATAACCCCTAAGGTAGCCAGAGAATACCCACCTTCGACACTCGGTGGAGTAAAGCTGGCCAGAATGATTCTGTCTGTTGCACTTGTGGATACACTGATGCTAAACTTGACTTGGAGATTGGCCTGCACAGACCATTCCAAACTTGCTGGAAGTAGTTGTAAGTAGAAGACTTCGCTGAGCTCGATTAGACTTGGCACAGGGGCAGACGAATCCACCAGGCTGCTGAAGTCCGTTGCAGCCATCATGCTGACGTAGTCCGTCTGAAGACTGGCAAGATGTCGGCTGAAGTAGAGTTCGGAGGCCACACGTATCGAACTGACTTGAAGTGTCGCTGGCAAAACCCCTTCAGAGCAAAATAGGTTTCTTTAAATTTGTAATAAGATACAACTTATGAGGAAAATATAAAGAAACATATCCAATAATATAACAGTAACCACATATTCTAATCTCATTTAGCTCTATACGGAGTTCTTTACTTTTAGAAAAAGCATTGCCTGAAATGCATTTTGTAATGATACATATACCCTTGACTTAAGTTAAAATTTAAAGTGAGACTACTCACCTGTCAGACCCTGGGTTATGTCCAGATTTACCAACTCCGACAGAAGAAGCCCAGTGTGCGTAACGCCCGGACCTTCCTGGTACACCAACACCCAGCGCTCCTCAGTCACTTCCACATTGGCTGTTGCTGTAAGACTGACCAGCGGCACTCCATCTTGGCTCTGCATCTCTCTTAGCGAAACCTGGAATTGTCCCAGCTGAAGTTCCTCGGACAGCGAAGCATCCAGGTTCGATTCCCATGCAACGACATCAACACTCATTGCCGAATAATCAAATACTACAAATAGAGAAGAAAAACAAGAGAGTCAGTCATTGGACGCTCTGCAAGATTTTAGCGGATTCACACTATAAAATCTACCAATCTGCATATGTTGAAGAGCAACATAACCAGTAAGGTAACCATAGAATACCCACCTTCGACACTCGGTGGAGTAAAGCAGGCCAGAATGATTCTGTCTGTTACACTTGTGGATATACTGATGCTAAACTCGACTTGGGGATTGGCCTGCACAGACCATTCCAAACTTGCTGGAAGTAGTTGTAAGTAGAAGACTTCGCTGAGCTCGATTCGACTTGGCACAGGGGCAGACGAATCCACCAGGCTGCTGAAGTCCGTTGCAGCCATCATGCTGACGTAGTCCGTCTGAAGACTGGCAAGATGTCGGCTGAAGTAGAGTTCGGAGGCCACGCGTATGGAACTGACTTGAAGTGTCGCAGGCAAGACCCCTTCAAAACGAAAAAGGATTCTTTAAATTTGTGGCAAGATACAACTGATAAGAAAAATATGAAGGAACACAACCAATAAAATGAATGTTAAGGTATATTTTCTAATCTCATTTGGCTCTATAATTACTTCTCTTTTAGCAAGGGCATTTCGTATAATACAGTATGTAATGATATATATACCCTTCACTTAAGTTAAAATTTAAAGTGAGACTACTCACCTGTCAGACCCTGGGTTATGTCCAGATTTACCAACTCCGACAAAATAAGCGCAGTGTGCGTAACGCCTGGACCTTCCTGGTACACTAACACCCAGCGCTCCTCAGTCACTTCCACATTGGCTGTTGCTGTAAGACTGACCAGTGGCACTCCATCTTGGCTCTGCATCTCTCTTAGCGAAACCTGGAATTGTCCCAGCTGAAGTTCCTCGGACAGCGCAGCATCCAGGTTCGTTTCCCATGCAGTTACGTCAACACTCATTGCAGCATAATCAAATACTACAAAAAGTGCAGAAGAACAAATAGTTTGTCATTGGATGCACTTCAAAATTTGGGCATATAATCACTGTAAAATCTGGTAATCTGCCTATGTTCAAGAGCAACATAACAAGTAAGGTAACCATAGAATACCCACCTTCGACACTCGGTGGAGTAAAGCTGGCCAGAATGATTCTTCTGTCTGTTGCACTTGTGGATACACTGATGCTAAACTCGACTTGGGGATTGGCCTGCACAGACCATTCCAAACTTGCTGGAAGTAGTTGTAAGTAGAAGACGTCGCTGAGCTCGATTCGACTTGGCAGAGGGGCAGACAAATCCACCAGGCTGCTGAAGTCCGTTGCAGCCATCATGCTGACGTAGTCCGTCTGAAGACTGCCAAGATGTCGGCTGAAGTAGAGTTCGGAGGCCACGCGTATGGAACTGACTTGAAGTGTCGCAGGCAAGACCCCTTCAAAACGAAAAAGGCTTTTTTAAATTTGTGGCAAGATACAACTGATAAGAAAAATATGAAGGAACACAACCAATAAAATGAATGTTAAGACATATTTTTTAATCTCATTTGGCTCTATACTTACTTCTTTTTTTAGCCAAGACATTGGCTATAATGCATTATGTAATGATAAATATACCCTTGACTCAAGTTAAAATTTAAAGTGAGACTACTCACCTGTCAGGCCCTGGGTTATGTCCAAATTTACCAACTCCGACAGAAGAAGACCAGTGTGCGTATACGTAACGCCCGGACCTTCCTGGTACACCAACACCCAGCGCTCCTCAGTCACTTCCACATTGGCTGTTGCTGTAAGACTGACCAGCGGCACTCCATCTTGGCTCTGCATCTCTCTTAGCGACACCTGGAATTGTCCCAGCTGAAGTTCCTCGGACAGCGCAGCATCCAGGTTTGATTCCCATTCAGTTACGTCAACACTCGTTGCCGGATAATCAAATACTACAAAAAGAGCAGAAAAACAGAGTCAGTCATTGGATGCACTGCAAGATTTGGGCGGATACTCACTATAAAATCTGGCAATCTGCTTACGTTGAAGAGCAACATACTTAGTAACCAGTAAAGTAACCATAGAATACCCACCTTCGACACTCGGTGGAGTAAAGCTGGCCAGAATGATTCTGTCTGTTGCACTTGTGGATACACTGATGCTAAACTCGACTTGGGGGTTGGCCTGCACAGACCAATCCAAACTTGCTGGAAGTAGTTGTAAGTAGAAGACTTCGCTGAGCTCGATTCGACTTGGCACAGGGGCAGACAAATCCACCAGGCTGCTGAAGTCCGTTGCAGCCATCATGCTGACGTAGTCCGTCTGAAGACTGGCAAGATGTCGGCTGAAGTAGAGTTCGGAGGCCACACGTATGGAACTGACTTGAAGTGTCTCTGGCAAGACCCCTTCAAAACGAAAAAAGGTTTCTTTAGATTTGTGGCAAGATACAACTGATAAGAAAAATATGAAGGAACACAACCAATAAAATGAATGTTAAGGTATATTTTCTCATCTCATTTGGCTATACTTACTTCTCTTTTCGCTAAGGCATTGCGTATAATGCATTATGTAATGATACATATACCCTTGACTTAAGTTAAAAATTAAAGTCAGACTACTCGCCTGTCAGACCCTGGGTTATGTCCAAATTTACCAACTCCGACAGAAGAAGCCCAGTGTGCGTAACGCCCGGACCTTCCTGGTACACCAACACCCAGCGCTCCTCAGTCACTTCCACATTGGCTGTTGCTGTAAGACTGACCAGCGGCACTCCATCTTGGCTCTGCATCTCTCTTAGCGACACCTGGAATTGTCCCAGCTGAAGTTCCTCGGACAGCGCAGCATCCAGGTTCGATTCCCATGCAATGACATCAACACTCATTGCCGGATAATCAAATACTACAAAAAGAGCAGAAAAACAGAAGAGAGTCAGTCATTGGATGCACTGCAATATTTGGGCGGATACACACTATAAAATCTGGCAATCTGCATATGTTGAAGAGCAACATAACCAGTTAGGTAACCAAAGAATACCCACCTTCGACACTCGGTGGAGTAAAGCAGGCCAGAATGATTCTGTCTGTTGCACTTGTGGATACACTGATGCTAAACTCGACTTGGGGGTTGGCCTGCACAGACCATTCCAAACTTGATGGAAGTCGTTGTAAACTGAACAGTTCATTTAGGTCAATTCGACTTGGCACAGGGGCAGACAAATCCACCAGGCTGCTGAAGTCCGTTGTAGCCATCATGCTTGCGTAGTCCGTTTGCAGACTGGAAAGATGTCGGCTGAAGTAGAGTTCGGAGGCTGCACGTATGGCACTGACTTGAACTTCCGCAGGCAAGACCCCTGTCGCAGAAAGTCATAAAATGCTTGATGTTATATAACTATGCTTACAATCGGTAGACTTTGGCAAAAGTGATATCAAGGAGAAGTAGGTAGATTTCTATTTAAGTTTGAAAACTGTAACATCATATTCTATTTAACTATTTACTATTATATATTAATAATCTTCTAACCTTGTATGCATTTGAAAATTGGTAGGCAAACTGTGAATAAGATTATGTTTTACGATGAGAAAGCACAAACCTGTAAGCCCAGCAGTTATGTCCAGATTTTCCAACTCTGGAAAAAGAAGTCCCGTGTGTGTGACGCCCGGACCTTTCTTGTACACCAACACCCAGCGCTCCACATTTACTTCCAAATTGGCTGTTGCTGTAAGACTGACCAGCGGCACTCCGTCTTGGCTCTGCATCTCTGTTAGCGACACCTGGAATTGTCCCAGCTGAAGTTCCTCGGACAGCGCAGTATCCAGGTTTGTTTCCCATGCAGTTACTTCAACTTGCATTGCAGCATAATCAAATACTAAAAAGAGCAGAAAAACAAAACATAGTCTGTCATCTGTTTTTGTGTCTTGCGAAATAATATTCAGATTCTTACTGTAATTTCTGTCATTGTATTGGGTTCGAGAGCAACTTAACCTACACAGTACCCACTGGTGTACAACACAAAGTTTTAAGAAATCCATTTTAATCTTACCTTCGACACTTGGTGGACTAAAGCTGGCCAGAATGACTCCGTCAGTTGCACTTGTGGATACACTGATGCTAAACTCGACTTGGGGAGTGGCCTGCACAGACCATTCCAAACTTGCTGGAAGTCGTTGTAAGCAGAACAGTTCATTTAGGTCAATTCGACTTGGCACAGGGGCAGACAAATCCACCAGGCTGCTGAAGTCCGTTGCAGCCATCATGCTTGCGTAGTCTGTTTGCAGACTGGAAAGATGTCGGCTGAAGTAGAGTTCGGAGGCCGCACGTATGGCACTGACTTGAACTTCCGCAGGCAAGACCCCTGTGGGGGAAAATTATAAATTTCCTGTTATATAATTTACTTACAATCGATAGATTTTGTTAAAAGTGATATCAAGAACAAGTAGGGAGATTTCTATTTAAGTTTTAAAACTGTAACAAGATGTTCTATTTATCAATATACTATAATAATTTGACATTTGCTAGGCAAACTGTGAATTAGATTATGTTTTACGATACGAACCTGTTAGTCCAGCGAATATGTCCAGATTTTCCAACTGTGGAAAACGAAGTCCTGTATGTGTGTCACCCGGACCTTTCTTGTACACCAACACCCAGCGCTCCCCAGTCACTTCCACATTGGCTGTTGCTGTAAGACTGACCAGCGGCACTCCATCTTGGCTCTGCATCTCTGTTAACGACACCTCGAATTGTTCCAGCTGAAGTTCTTCGGACAGGGAAACATCCAGGTTCGATTCCCACGCAGTTACTTCAACTTGCATTGCCGCATAATCAAATACTGAAAAGAGCAGAAAAACAAAGCATAATCTGTCATGTGCTTTATTGTGTGTCCTGCGAAATAATTTACAGATTCCTATTGTAATTTCTGTCACTCTATAGGGTTTGAGAGCAACTTAACCTATACAGTACCAACTAGTGTACAACACAAAGTTTAGAAAATCCATCTTAAACTTACCTTCGACACTTGGTGGAGTAAAGCTGGCCAGAATGACTCCGTCAGTTGCACTTGTGGATATACTGATGCTAAACTCGACTTGGGGGTTGGCCTGCACAGACCATTCCAAACTTGCTGGAAGTCGTTGTAAGCAGAACAGTTCATTTAGCTCAATTTGACTTGGCACAGGGGCAGACAAATGCACCAGGCTGCTGAAGTCCGTTGTAGCCATCATGCTTGCGTAGTCCGTTTGAAGACTGCCAAGATGTCGGCTGAAGTAAAGTTCGGAGGCCGAACGTATGGCACTGACTTGAACTTCCGCAGGCAAGACTCCTGTCGTAGAAAATTATAAATTTCCTGTGATATAATTTTACTTGAAATCGATAGATTTTGTTAAAAGTGATATCAAGGAGAAGTAGGAAGATTTCTACTTGAGTTTAAAAACTGTAACACCGTATTCTATTTATCAATATGCTATAATAACTTAAAATTTGCTAGGCAAACTGTGAATTAGATTATGTTTTACGATACGAAATCACAAACCTGTAAGTCCAGCGGTTATGTCGAGATTTTCCAACTCTGGAAAAAGAAGTCCTGTATGTGTTTCACCCGGACCTTTCTTGTACACCAACACCCAGCGCTCCTCAGTCACTTCCACATTGGCTGTTGCTGTAAGACTGACCAGCGGCACTCCATCTTGGCTCTGCATCTCTGTTAGCGACACCTCGAATTGTTCCAGATGAAGTTCCTCGGATAGTTCCACATCCACGTTTGAGAGCCATGTCGTTACCTCCACTTGCGTGACATTATAGTCAAACACTATTGAAAGGGGAGGTTGAATGATTATACTTGGTTAATAAATCGTAATGATGGCAAACGCGGTGACCCTTTGAACTGCATCTTGAGATCTCGAAGTATGCACTTTAGCAGTTTATGCGACTAGAAGACAGTTTGTGATAAATGGTCAGCGCTAGCTTACTTGTCAGGATATATGATGATATGTGCAATAATTAGTTAGATGTCTCATATATAATCACAACCCTTTTATAAGGCATACTTACCCTAGTACCGGTTTGGTTAGTAGGAGATGAAGAGAATCTTTGGGCGTTTAGCAGTTGTAAGTCCAAAAACTGTAGTGCCAATTCACTCTTATAGGTTTTTATTCTCCTCATAGAACATAATGTTTTACTGAAAAATACCCAAGACTGTACTCTGGTTAGTAATTGAGGTCACACTAAAACGGATACAACAATATACGTATATTATCCTGAATCAAGACCTAGGGGCAATACAGACAAGGAATGATATTCAGAACTTACAAAGTTCCATGGGCCCCTCTGACGTGGCTTTTACTGGCGTCCTGTTTGGTGTTGTCGTCTCAGTTATATCTCCTGATGTTCTTGTTGTTCTTTCATTTTTTGTTGTAAATGGCATTGTTCCAGTAGGTACTATTGTAGAAGCCCTTATTGTAGGACGAGTGGTCTCGACTGTCGTTTGTGGTTGCGTTGTTATAGTAGTTTTCTTGCTCGTTGTCCTTCCATGTGTCGTTGTCAATGACATTGTTGGGGTAGCTTCTGTCGTGGAGGTACTTGTCGTAAGACTTTCGGTTGGCACAGTCGTCTCCGGTTGTGTTGTTATAGTTGTAAACTGACGAGTTGTCGAATCAGTTGTTGTAAATGGCATGGTTGCAGTAGGTTGTACGGTGGAGGCTCTTGTTGTAGGGCCTGAGGTTGTACCCTGCGTCTCTAGGGCTGTTTTGTGAGTTGTCAACTGATTTGTTGTTGTTTTACTCGTTGTAAATGGCAGTGTTGCAGTGGATTGTTGCAGATGTCGTTGTTGTATCTTTGACTGTTGATCTAGCAGTAGAGGTCCTAGGTCCTGTTGTACGACCAACAGTTCTGGCTGTAGTTTCAGCTGTGCTCTGGTAAGATGTGCCTTCACTTGTTGTAAATGGCATTGTTCCAGTAGGTACAATTGTAGAGGCCCTCATTGTAGGACGGGTGGTTTCGTCTGTCGTTTGTGGTTTCGTTGTCACAGTAGTTATCTCGCTAGTTGTTCTTTCCTTTTTTGTTGCTTTAGATGTGCTCTGCTTGTATGTACTTTCGCGTGTCGTTGTAAATGGCATTGTTGGGGTAGCTTCTGTTGTAGAAGCCCTTGTAGTAAGACCTGCGGTTGGCACAGTCGTCTCCAATTGCGTTGTTATAGTTGTAAACTGACGAGCTGTCGAATCAGTCGTTGTTGTGAACGGCATGGTTGCAGTAGGTTGTACGGTGGAGGCTCTTGTTGTAGGACCGAGGGTTGTAGACAGCGTCTCCAGTACTGTTTTGTAAGTTGTTCTTTCTTTCGTTGTAAATGGCATTGTTGCAGTTGTTTCAGAGGCCCTTGTTGTATCTTTGACTGTTGATCTAGCAGTAGAGGTCCTAGGTCCTGTTGTATGACCAACAGTTCTGGCTGTGGTTTCAGCTGTGCTCTGGTAAGATGTGCTTTCACTTGTTGTTGTAAATGGCATTGTTCCAGTCGGAACTATTGTAGAGGCCCTCATTGTAGGACGAGTGGTTTCGTCTGTCGTTTGTGGTTTCGTTGTCATAGTAGTTATCTCGCTCCTTGTTCTTTCATTTGTTGTTGCTTTAGATGTGCTCTGATCATATGTACTTTCACGTGTCGTTGTAAATGACATTGTTGGGGTAGATTCTGTTGTAAAAGCCCTTGTTGTAAGACCTGCGGTTGGCACAGTCGTCTCCGGCTGTGTTGTTATCATTGTAAACTGACGAGTTGTAGAATCAGTTGTTGTAAATGGCATGGTTGCAGTAGGTTGTACGGTGGAGGCTCTTGTTGTAGGACCGAGGGTTGTAGACAGTGTCTCAAGTACTGTTTTGTAAGTTGTTCTTTCTTTCGTTGTAAATGGCATTGTTGCAGTTGTTGCAGAGGCCCTTGTTGTTTCTTTGACTGTTGATCTAGCAGTAGAGGTCCTAGGTCCTGTTGTGTGACCAACAGTTCTGGCTGTAGTTTCAGCTGTGCTCTGGTAAGATGTGCTTTCACTTGTTGTAAATGGCATTGTTCCAGTAGGTACAATTGTAGAGGCCCTCATTGTTGGACGAGTGGTTTCGTCTGTCGTTTGTGGTTTCGTTGTTGCAGTAGTTATCTCGCTAGTTGTTCTTTCATTTGTTGTTGCTTTAGATGTGCTCTGATCATATGTACTTTCTCGTGTCGTTGTAAATGGCATTGTTGGGATAGATCCTGTTGTAGAAGCCCTTGTTGTAAGACCTGCGGTTGGTACAGTCGTCTCCGGTTGTGTTGTTATAGTTGTAAACTGACGAGTTGTAGAATCAGTTGTTGTAAATGGCATGGTTCCAGTAGGTTGTACGGTGGAGGCTCTTGTTGTAAGACCGAGGGTTGTAGACAGCGTCTCCAGGACTGTTTTGTAAGTCGTTCTTTCTTTCGTTGTAAATGGCATTGTTGCAGTTGTTGCAGAGGCCCTTGTTGTATCTTTGACTGTTGATCCAGCAGTAGAGGTCATAGGTCCTGTTGTATGACCAACAGTTCTGGAAGTAGTTTCAGCTGTGCTCTGGTAAGATGTGCTTTCACTTGTTGTAAATGGCATTGATTCTGTAGATACAATTGTAGAGGCCCTCATTGTAGGACGAGTGGTTTCGTCTGTCATTTGTGGTTTCGTTGTTAGGGTAGTCATCTCGCTCGTTGTTGTTTTATTTTTTGTTGCTTGAGAAGTGCTCTGATCATATGTACTTTTACGGGTGGTTGTAAATGGCGTTGTTTCAGTAGATCCTGTTGTGGATGGCCTTGTTGTAAGACCTGCGGTTGGCACAGTCGTCTCCGGTTGTGTTGTTATGGTTGTAAACTGACGAGTTGTCGAATCAGTTGTTGTAAATGGCATGGTTGCAGTAGGTTGTACTGTGGAGGCTCTTGTTGTAGGACCGAGGGTTGTAGACAGCGTCTCCAGTACTGTTTTGTAAGTTGTTCTTTCTTTCGTTGTAAATGGCATTGTTGCAGTCGTTGCAGAGGCCCTTGTTGTATCTTCAGTGTTGAT
>NW_017803898.1:1225500-1225757 GCF_001625305.1 Branchiostoma belcheri | reverse complement strand
TCTTTCAGTTGTTGCCCTTTCAGATGTGCTCTGATCATATGTACTTTCACGTGTCTTTGTAAATGGCATTGTTTCGGTAGCTTCTGTTGTAGAGGCCCTTGTTGTAAGACTTGCGGTTGGCACAGTCGTCTCCGGCTGTGTTGTTATGGTTGTAAACTGACGAGTTGTAGAATCAGTTGTTGTGGTAAATGGCATGGTTGCAGTAGGTTGTACGGTGGAGGCTCTTGTTGTAGGACCGAGGGTTGTAGACAGCGTCT
>NW_017803898.1:1216762-1219393 GCF_001625305.1 Branchiostoma belcheri | reverse complement strand
TTTTTAAAAAATACGATCCACATCCGGTAGTAATGAAAAACATGGTCAGAAAAATACAAATTACATTAATCCAATAGACAAGACTGTGACAAGGTTTTAACCTACAATCATCCAATGAGCAGGCCTGACTCAAGAGTCAAGGTCTCAACCTACATTTAACCAATAAACAAGCCTGTCTCAAGGTCTCAACCGACATCCGTCCAATGAACAGCCCTGTCTCACGGTATCATCCTATATTCATCCAATGAGCAGGCTTGTCTCAACCTACATTCGTCCAATGAGCAGTCTTGTCTCAAGAGTCAAGGTCTCAACCTACATTCATCCAATGGACAAGCCTGTCTCAATGTCTCAATCTGCATTTAACCAATGGACAGGCCTGTCTCAAGGTCTCATTCATCCAATGAACAAGCTTGTCTCAAGGTCTCAACCTACATTCATCCAATAAACAAGCTTGTGTCAAGGTCTCGAGATCAACCTACATCAACCACAGCCTTCCTGCTCCGGACCTACTCCATGCCAAACCATGCTTTGGGGGAATTCGGCTACTGTTGGGACGCCATGTTCGCCTAAGGGACGGGGTCCCTCAAAGTATGTTCCAAAAGGTCATTCACCTGTTGTGAGTCACCCTACTTGTATGAAAAAATGTTTTCATCTTGTCGGCATGGTACATCACCATCACCCCAAATCTCCGACAATTGTTACGACTTCACGGAACTTTGTATCCCATGGACTCTATGCTATCATTATTCTAATCCATCAAAATCTTTTTAGTAGGATTTTGCATGTTCTGGTCGTATTTTAACCTTTGTGTGGCCTATCTATGTAGTCTACACTATTTCCAAAGATCGGTATGTCCTAGTTGTACGATATACCTTACCCAGTCGGACGGCCTGTACGTGTGAAATGTCTCGTCGCATTTTGCCTGGAGCAAGTTGGTGGGGTTTACATAAGGAAGTGGGCCAACGCACGGGTGTTGCCTTGGCATTCTACAACGATTCTGTTCAAATTCCTGATTTCTTTATTCTTTTGAGCCACCTTGCCGGTTTTCAAGGCCCGTCGTTTAGAAATAAGGGGTTGCCGACGAGAAAAACCACAACTCAAGAGGAACACTTAGGAATGTTTACAACTTCTGTACTTAACATGCCGCAATTTACCGCTCCACTCATCTGGATAATTTAGGTCAATTTTCCAAAGATAAGTAACATCGGAGCATATCTTTATCTACATCATCAACATATAGAGGTTCTATAATAACTTTGATTGTGCAAAACGTCTTTGACTGCTTAAACGACGCATGGAGTTAATTAAATCCTTCGTGCTCAGACATCTTTGTGTGAGAGATTAGGTCCATTTGCTCCCACAGGTGTCTGAGTCAGTCTTGCGTTACATTCAGACACACACTGGTTACTATGGTCTCATGAACGGGTGAGATATGCTACATACAAGTATATCTATATCAGATACGCAATGAAAGGCTTCAAAGGACAGAACTGTAACCGAATCCGTATTTTCTAAAATGAAAGGATCCGGCCACTTCGCTATCTTTTCCATCAAGAACCATTTTGTTATGCAAAACAAATAATACCTTCAGGCCTTCCTTGTCAGCTATTGCTTTCCCTCTTATACAATATACTGTAGTATGCAAAACATTGGACACAGCATACAAGATAACCTGTATGTATCATCTACTACAGTAGGTAAGGCTGAACAAAAGTTGTCTATAACAGAGCAGTACACCTACACATGACATAAAACAGAGGACACATACCTGTGGTTGTTCTCACTTGGTTCGACGAACACAACTGTATGGAGAAGAAAAGCAGCCACAGGACGAAAATCCAAAACGCGCGTTCCGGGTGTCTGTACATTTTCCCACTGGTCGACGAACTCATCCTAGGGCAACTATGGAAACGCGCGTCGAGGACAAGTAAAAGACCAACGCCCAAGCTTACTCATGCTGTATATAGAATAGGGTCAATACAGAATGAAGAATTATCCTACGTGAGGACCTAGAGATGGCCCTAGGCACCTTGTACCACATTACTTCTCCGGTGCTTACGTAGTTGCTATTGTGCTAGTTGGCACACTTAACGGACCTGTCACAATTACTGTCTGAATTATACGCATGAAGGCGGGGCGATTTAATACAGTCCGTTGCACTTTTCCGGGTTGTTTTGCATTTCATAAAAAAAGATGATATGAACCAATAATGTACCTGTAATGTTATAATATACATCTCCAACCTTGACAATTTAGGGAAGATAATCTTCGGCAGAAACGATTTCTCTTGTCTCTTTGAAAACAACTATGATTGATGAACAGAGTTTTATATCATAGCTTAGTCTTACTTACACAACATCTCAATACGTAGGTGTAAAATGTTTTGTGCAATATTAAAACACCAGACTGACTCTCACGTGGTGAAAGACTGGTCTGTTTTTCTGCTTTTGACATGAACTGTAACAGGTGGGACGTGCAAAGGGCAAATGTCACGCAGTCTTTCCCAGTTATGGATAGCCTTAAGTAAAACGGAAGATGACAGGTTGGATCCACAATACGTGTAAAGAAACCGGTTTGACGATTCCACCCCGTAAACTACTCGTGACAAAAGGTCACTCCATGGTATCTGGA
>NW_017803898.1:1202693-1216730 GCF_001625305.1 Branchiostoma belcheri | reverse complement strand
ATATATATATATATATATATATATATATATATATATATATATATATATATATATATATATATATATATATACAGAGAGAGAGAGAGAGAGAGACGAATTATCTTACTTGCATATCAATGCCCAGAAGTGTTACATTCAGTATCATAATGTTAGATAATCAAATAAGAGAAGGGAAAGCATGTAGTATGCTTTTACTTCGTTTGTTTGAACCTTTGTTTATTCATGAGAAGCTTAAATATACAATTCTCGTGCCTTTTCTCCTTTCTGGAGACATGAGTTTCTCCATTACAGCAGTATTTGAGAATGTCATAACAAAGAGAATGACATCCTACGTCCTACGTCGAGCATGAACATTCTTCAAGATCATAACAAAACGAAACATGTCTTCATAACACGAGAAAGTGAGACTTCAGAAGAATTCCCCTAGTCGACAATGTTGAAAACATGGTTTAAAATGCTTAAAGCTACAAGAATATCATATATTTCTAATCCAGCCTGTGGTTAATATCAAAATTAGATTGAACTCACCATCTGATGGTTGCATTGTTGGAGTCCCCAGAGCTGTTTTCTGAGTTGTTTTAATAGTTCTGTCTGTAGTTTCAGCTGTGCTCTGGTAAGATGTGCTTTTACCTGTTGTTGTAAATGGCATTGTTCCAGTAGGTTCTATTGTAGAGGCTCTTTCTGTAGGAAGAGTGGTTTCGTCTGTCGTTTGTGGTTTCGTTGTCACAGTAGTTATCTCGCTACTTGTTATCTCATTTGTTGTTGCTGTAGATGTGCTCTGATCATATGTACTTTCACGTGTCGTTGTAAATGGCATCGTTGGGGTAGCTTCTGTTGTGGAGGCCCTTGTAAGACTTGCGGTTGGCACAGTCGTTTCCGGTTGTGTTGTTATAGTTGTAAACTGACGAGTTGTAGAATCAGTCGTTGTTGTAAATGGCGTGGTTGCAGTAGGTTGTACGATCGAGGCTCTTGTTGTAGGACCAGAGGTTGTAGCCAGCGTCTCCAGTACTGTTTTGTAAGTTGTCACCTGATTAGTTGTTGTTTCACTCGTTGTAAAAGGCGTTGTTGCAGTGGACGGTGTTGAAGATGACCTTGTTGAAGGACCAGCGGAAGCGATCGTTGTCTCTGAGCTGGTTGGTACAGTTGAGATCTTGCCTGTTGTAATGGCACTTGTTTGAGGTAATGTTCTCGCATTTGCTGCTGACACTACAGTTCTAGCTGTAGTTTCAGTTGTTAACTGACTAGATGTAATTTTGCCTGTTGTCTGTGGCATTGCTGCCGTGGATGGAATGAATGTTGTAAAACCATCAGTAGTGGCTGTTGTTTCCGGTTGCGTTGTTTTCGTTGTTACCTGTTCAGGTGTTTCTGTACTTGTTGTTGTAAACGGCGTTGTTGTAGTAGACGTTGTTGTTGCTGTGGAAGGCTCTAATGTAGGACCAGCGGCTGTGCCTGTACTTTCTGATGTATGTAGAATTGTCGCTGTAGATTCTGTTGTAGAAATGCTTGTGGAGAGAGCACCGGTTGTGAATGTTGTTTCTGGTTTTGTTGTCACTGTTGAGGTGCTGCCACTTGTTGTGTAGGGAAGTGTAGCTGTAGATTCTGTTGTAGTAGCCTTTGTTGTAACACCAACAGTTGTACTCAACGTCTCTAGTACTGTTTTGTAAGTTGTAACTGGAGGAGTTGTTATTTCAATTGGTGCTGTAGATATTTCTGTAGAAGCCCTTGTCGTAGGACCAGTGGTTGTGGCAGTCGTTGCAGGTTTTGTTGTTACAGTTGTAACCTGGCCAGTTGTTATTTCGTTCGTTGTTGTCAGCGGCTTTGTTGTGGTAGATGCGATTGTAGAAGCTCGTGTTGTTTGACCGGTGGTTGTGGCTGTCGTTTCTGGTTTTGTTGTTACAGTTGTAACCTGGTCAGTTATTTCGGTCGTTGTTGTAAATGGCTTTGTTGCGGTAGGTTGTAACGTAGAAGCTTGCATTGTAGGACCACCGATTGTTTCTTGTGTTGTCGCTTGAGTTGTGATCTGACCAATTGTTATTTCGTTTGTTGTTGTAGATGGCTTTGTTGTTGTAGATGCTTCTGTAGAGGCCCTTGTGGGACTGGTGGTTGGCATCGTTGTTGTTAATGGCATTGTTGTGCTAGACATTTCTGTAGAAGCCTTTGTTGTATGACCAGCTGTTGTGACTGTTGTTTCAGGTTTTGTTGTTACAGTTGTGGCCTGACCAGTTGTTATTTCAATTGTTGTGTATGGTAGTGTAGCTGTAGATGCTGTTGTAGTACCCCTCGTTGTAACACCAACGGTTGTGCTCAACGTCTCTAATACTGTTTTATAAGTGGTGACAGGAGGAGTTGTTATTTTGTTTGTTGCGGTAGATATTTCTATAGAAGCCCTGGTTGTAGGACCAGCGGTCGTGGCAGTCGTTGTCGGCTGTGTTGTAGTTGCAGTCGTAGCCTGACCAGTTGTTATTTCGTTCGTTGTTGTCGGTGGCTTTGTTGTGGTAGATGCTCGTGTTGTTTGACCGGTGGTTGTAATTGTCGTTTCTGGTTTTGTTGTTACAATTGTAACCTGACCAGTTGTTATTCCGTTCGTTGTTGGTTTTGTTGTGTTAGGTAGTATCGTAAAAGCTTGCATTGTAGGACCACCGGTTGTTTCTTGTGTTGTCACTTGAGTCGTGATCTGACCAGTTGTTATTTCGTTCGTTGTTGTAGATGATGGCTTTTTTGTTGTAGATGCCTCTGTAGTGGTCCTTGTTGTGGAACTGGTGGTTGGTATCGTTGTTGCCAATGGCATTGTTGTGCTAGACATTTCTGTAGAAGCCCTTGTTGAATGACCAGCTGCTGTGACTGTTGTTTCTGGTTGTGTTGTTGCAGTTGTGAATTGGCCAGTTGTTGTAATTTCACTTGGTGTGTAGGGTTGGGTAGCTGTAGATGCTGTTGTAGTACCCCTTGTTGTAAAACCAAGGGTTGTGCTCAACGTCTCTAGTACTGTTTTATACGTTGTGACAGGAGGAGTTGTTATTTTGTTTGTGGCAGTAGATATTTCTGTAGAATCCCTGGTTGTAAGACCAGTGGTTGTGGCAGTCGTTGCCGGTTTTGTTGTTACAGTTGTGACCTGGTCGGTTGTTATTTCGTTCGTTGTTGTCAATAGCTTTGTTGTGGTAGATGCGACTGTAGAAGCTCGTGTTGTTTGACCGGTGGTTGTGGCTGTCGTTTCTTGTGATGTCGTTTCAGTTGTGATCTGACCAGTTGTTATTTCGCTTGTTGTTGTTGGCTTTGTTGTGGTAGGCAGTATTGTAGAAACCTGCATTGTAGGACCACCGGTTGTAACTGCCGTTTCTTGTGTTGTCGCTTGAGTTGTACTCTGGTCAGTTGTAATTTCGTTCGTTGTCGGTATGACTGTCGACCCCACATTTGTGGCGGCACCTGTTGTTTGTTTACTTGTCGTTGCCATCGAAGTTGTCCCTCTGGTAGTTACAGGGTCTAAAAAGAAATCTGTTGTTTCTGTACTGGACGCTGGTTTGGTGGTTTTGTACTGTATAGTTCTTTCTGCAGTTGTGACTGGTGGTGTAGTGTGGCTCTGGGTAGTGACTATGCCTGTTGTAATTTCTGGTTCTTCAGTTGAAACTCTCATTGTAGCTACATCTATGGTTGTACCAATGTCTGTTGAAGCATGTGGTTCTACACTTGTAGAGCTCGCTGTAGTTGCAGCCTCAATGGTGCTTATGTCTGTTGTAACATCCAGTTCTAAAGTTGTAGGACTTACTGTAGCTAAAGCCGTAGTGGATGTAATTTTCGTTGTAATGCCTGGTTCTACAGTTGTGGGGATTACTGTAACATCTGGTTCTTCAGTTCTAGAGATCGCTGTAGTTACAGTCTCAGTGGTAGTGATGTCTGTTGTAGATTCCTGTTCTACAGTTGTAGAACTTGCTGTAGTTACAGCGGTAGCAATGTCCGTTGTACTACCTGGTTCTTTGGTCGTAATTACAGAACCAGGGGTGATTACGTTTGTTGTAACACCTGGTTCTTTTGTTGTAGAGCTTGCTGAAGTTACGGCCTCTGTGGTGATCATGTCTGTTGTAAGTTCCGCTTCTTCAGTTGTAGAGCTTGCTGTTGTTGCTGCCCCAGTGGTGGTCATGCCTGTTGTAATGTCTGCCTCGGTTCTGGCAATGTCCGTTGTAACAACCGACTGTACAGTTGTAGAGCTTGCTGTAGTTACAGCGTCTGTGGTGATCCTTTCCGTTGTAATCTCTGGTTTCTCGGTGGTAACTCTTACCGTAGCTACAGCCTCCGTTGTAACGTCTGGTTCGTTAGTTGTTGAGCTTGCTGTAGTTACAGCCTTAGTGGTGGTCATATCCGTTGTAACATCTGGTTCGTCAGTTGTAGAACTTGCTGTAGTTACAGCGTCAGTGGTGGTGATGCCTGTTGTGATTTCTGGTTGTAAAGTTCTAGAGCTTGCTGTAGTTACAGTGGTGGTAATATCTGTTGTAATGACTGGTGCTTCGGTGGTAACTCTTACTGTAGCTACATCCTCCGTTGTAACATCTGGTTCTACAGTCGTAGAGCTTGCTGAGGTTACAGCCTCAGTGGTGGTTATGTCCGTTGTAACATCCGGTTCTACAGTGGCAGGGCTTGCAGTAGTTACAGCCTCAGTGGTGTATGTTGTAATTTCCGGTTCTACAGTTGTAGAGCTTGCTGTAGTTACACCGTCCGTGGTGGCCATGTCTGTTGTAATTTCTATTTCATCGGTAGTAACTCTTACTGTAGCTACAGCCTCGGTTTTGGCAATGTCCGTTGTAACAACCGGTTCTCTAGTTGTAGAGCTTGCTGTAGTTACAGCGTCAGTGGTGGTGATGTCTGTTGTGATTTCTGGTTGTAAAGTTGTAGAGCTTGCTGTAGTTACAGTGGTGGTAATATCTGTTGTAATGACTGGTGCTTCGGTGGTAACTCTTACTGTAGCTACATCCTCCGTTGTAACATCTGGTTCTACAGTTGTAGAGCTCGCTGAAGTTACGGCCTCAGTGGTGGTCATGTCTGTTGTAATTTCTGGTTCTAGAGTTGTAGAGCTTGCTGTAGTTACACCGTCTGTGGTGGTAATGTCTGTTGAGATTTTTGGTGCCTCGGTGGTAACTCTTGCCGTAGCTACAGCCTCGGTTTTGGCAATGTCCGTTGTAACAACCGGTTCTCTAGTTGTAGAGCTTGCTGTAGTTACAGCGTCTGTGGTGATCTTTCCTGTTGTAATTTCTGGTTTCTCGGTGGTTACTCTTACTGTAGCTACAGCCTCCGTTGTAACGCCTGGTTCGTCAGTTGTGGAGCTTGCTGTAGTTGCAGCGTCAGTGGTTATCATGTCCGTTGTAATTTCTGGTTCGTCAGTTGTAGAGCTCGCTGAAGTTACACCGTCTGTGGTGGCCATGTCTGTTGCAATTTCTGGTTCCTCGGTGGTAACTCTTACTGTAGCTACAGCCTCGGTTTTGGCAATGTCCGTTGTAACATCTGGTTCTACAGTTGTAGAGCTTGCTGTAGTTACAGTCTCAGTAGTGATCTTGTCTGTTGTAAGTTCCGGCTCTACGGTTGTAGAGCTTCCTGTTGTTGCTGCCTTAGTGGTGGTCATGCCTGTTGTAATTTCTTCTTCTTCGGTGGTAATCTTTATTGTAGCTACAGCCACGGTTGTTGCAATGTCCGTTGTAACATCCGGTTCTTCAGTCGTAGAGCTTGCTAAAGTTAAAGCCTCAGTGGTGGTTATGTCCGTTGTAATTTCCGGTTCTACAGTTGTAGAGCTTGCTGTAGTTACACCGCCTGTGGTGGCCATGTCTGTTGCAATTTCTGGTTTCTCGGTGGTAACTCTTACTGTAGCTACAGCCTCGGTTTTGGCAATGTCCGTTGTAACATCCGGTTCTACAGTTGTAGAGCTTGCTGTAGTTACAGTCTCAGTAGTGATCTTGTCTGTTGTAAGTTCCGGCTCTACGGTTGTAGAGCTTGCTGTTGTTGCTGCCCCAGTGGTGGTCAAGTCTGTTGTAATTTCTGCTTCTTCGGTGGTAACTCTTACTGTCGCTACAGCCTCGGTTTTGGCAATGTCCGTTGTAACATCCGGCTCTACAGTGGTAGGGCTTGCAGCAGTTACAGCCTCAGTGGTGTATGTTGTACTTTCCGGTTGTACAGTTGTAGAGCTTGCTGTAGTTACACCGTCTGTGGTGGCCATGTCTGTTGTAATTTTGGGTTCCTCGGTGGTAACTCTTACTGTAGCTACAGCCTCCGTTTTTGCAATGTCCGTTGTAACATACGGTTCTACAGTTGTAAAGCTTGCTGTAGTTACAGCAGTAGCAATGTGCGTTGCACTATCTGGTTCTGTGGTCGTAGGGATTGCTGTAATTACAGAATCAGTGGTAATTATGTCCGTTGTAACATCCTGTTCTACAGTTGTAGAGCTTGCTGAAGTTACGGACTCGGTGGTGGTCATGTCCGTTGTAACATCTGGTTCGTCAGTTGTAGAGCTTTCTGTAGTTACAACGTCTGTAGTGATCTTGTCTGTTGTAAGTTCCGGTTCTACAGTTGTAGCGCTTGCCGTTGTTACTGACTCAGTGGTGGTCATGTCTGATGTAATTCCTGGCTCCTCGGTGGTAACTCTTATTGTAGCTACAGCCTCGGTTGTGGCAATGTCCGTTGTGACATCCGGTTCTACAGTTGTAGGACTTACTGTTGCTAAAGCCTTAGTGGGTGTAATTTTGGTTGTAAAAGCCGGTTCACCAGTCGTAGGGATTACTGTAATATCCGGCTCTTCAGTCCTAGACTTTGCTGTTGTTACACCCTCAGTGGTGACTACGTATGTTGTAACATCTGGTTCGTCAGTTGTAGAGCTTGCTGAAGTTACGGTTTCAGTGGTTGTCATGTCCGTTGTAACATCTGGTTCTACAGTAGTAGAGCTTGCTGTAGTTACACCGTCTGTGGCCATGTCTGATGTAATTTCTGGTTCCTCGGTGGTAACTCTTACTGTAGCTACATCCTCCGTTGTGGCAATGTTCGTTGTAACATCTGGTTCGTCAGTTGTAGAGCTTGCTGTAGTTACGGCATTAGTGGATGTTAATTTGGTTGTAAAAGCCAGTTCATCAGTCGTCGGGATTACTGTAACATCCGGTTCTTCAGTCCTAGAGTTTGCTGTTGTTGCAACATCAGTAGTGATCATGTATGTTGTAATTTCCGGTTCTCTAGTTGTAGAGCTTGCTGTAGTTACGGCCTCTGTGGTGATCACTTCCGTTGTAATTTCTGGCTGCTCGGTAGCTACAACCTCGGTTGTGGCAATGTTCGTTGTACCATCCGGTTCCACAGTTGTAAAGCTTGCTGAAGTCTCAGTGGTGCTTATGTCCGTTGTAACATCCGGTTGTATTGTTGTAGGACTTACTGTAGCTAAGGTCTTAGTAGATGCAATTTTCGTTGTAATGCCTGGTTCTTCAGTTGTGGGGATTGCTGTAACATCTGGTTCTTCAGTTCTAGAGATTGCTGTAGTTACAATATCAGTAGTGATCTTGTCTGTTGTAAATTTCGGTTCTACAGTTGTAGAGCTCGCTGTAGTTACACCGTCAGTGGTGGCGATGTATGTTGTAATTTCCTGTTCTACAGTTGTAGAGCTTGCAGTAGTTACACCGTCTGTGGTGGTAATGTCTGTTGTAATTTCTGGACCCTCGGTGGTAATTTTAACTGTAGCTACATCCTCCGTTGTGGCAATGTTCGCTGTAACAACTGGTTCCTTAGTTGTAGAGCTCGCTGTAGTTACAGTCTCAGTGGTGACCATGTATGTTGTAACATCTGGTTCGTCAGTTGTAGTTACAGAAGTAGTAATGTGCGTTGTACTATCTGGTTCTTCGGTCGTAGGGATTGCTGTACTTACAGAATCAGTAGTGATTACGTTTGTTGTAACACTTGGTGCTTCATTCGTAGAGCTTGCTGTAGTTACAGCCTCAGTGGTTATTGTTTTAGTTGTATCTGGTTCTACCGTTGTAGACCTCACTGTAGTTACAGGGTCAGTGGTGATCTTATCTGTTGTAATTTCCGGTTCTGCAGTTGTAGAGCTTGCTGTAGTTACAGCCTCAGTGGTTATTGCTTTAGTTGTAACATCTGGTTCTACAGTTGTAGCGCTTGTAGTTACGGCTTCAGTGCTGATCGTTGCTTTAGTTGTAATTCTCGCTTCTTTAGTTGAGCCCATAACTGTAGCTACAGCCTCGGTGGTGGCAATGATCGTTGTAGCATCTGCGGTCGAATGCTCCGTTGTTGGAAAAACTGTAGTCTCCAGCTCAACCGGAATTGTTGTATGCTGTGTACTTGTTACAACACTTGTCACTGGACTTGTGGTTGTGTCTTGTGTGGATTCTTCACCAGTTGTAGCTTTACTTGTCGTGGTTGCAGCAGTTGACACTGACATCGTGGTGTCATCATGTGTCGTCGTTACAGCGGTGGATGCCGATGTGGTGGTTGGAAGTTCCGTTGTTCCTTCAACCGTTGACATGATTATTGTGCTGCCATCCTGTGCCTCTGTTGAGATCTTCTCTTCTGTTGAAGGAAAAACCGACACTGCCTCATGAGTAGTCTCTTGTTCAGCTGGTGCAGTAGATATAGACTGTTCTGACGTTGCAGCAATGGATACTGTAACATCTGGTTCTGTTGTAGAGCCTCCTGTAGTTATAGCCTCAGTGGTGAACGTGTCAGTGGCAACATCTGGTTCTACAGTTGTAGATCTCGCTGTAGTTACAGCCTCAGTTGTCATTGCTGTAGTTGTAACATCTGGTTCTACAGTTGTAGATCTCGCTGTAGTTACAGCCTCAGTTGTCATTGCTGAAGTTGTAACATCTGGTTCTACAGTTGTAGATCTTGCTGTAGTTACAGCCTCAGTGGTCATTGCTGTAGTTGGAACACCTGGATCTACAGTTGTAGATCTCGCTGTAGTTACAGCTTCAGTGGTTATTGCTTTGGTTGTAACACCTGGATCTACAGTTATAGAGCTTGCTGTAGTTATAGCCTCTGTTGTGCTCGCATCAGTTGTAATTCTCTCTTCTTCAGTCACACCTGTAACCGTAGCTACTGCCTCGGTGGTAGCGATGATCGTTGTAACATATTCTGTCGAATGCTCCGTTGTTGGAACAATTGTGGTCTCCTGCTCAACCGGAAACGTTGTATGCTGTGTACTTGTTATAGCACTTGTTACCGGCCTTGTGGTTGTGTCTCGTGTCGTTTCTTCAGTTGTAGTTTTGCTTGTCGTTGCTGTAGCAGTTGACACTGGTATTGTAGTATCATCGTGTTTAGTCGTTACAGCGCTGGAAGCCGATGTGGTGGTCAGAGGAAGTTCCGTTGTTCCTTCAACCGTTGACATTCTTATTGTACTGCCATCCTGTGCGGTTGGAAAAATCGACACTACCCCATTTGTAGTCTCCTGTCCTGTTGACATAGTCTGTTTTGGGGTGGCTGCAATGGATATTGTAACATCTGGTTGTGTTGTAGAACTTCCTGTAGTTATAGCCTCAGTGGTAAACGTGTCCGTTGTAACAACTGGATCTACAGTTGTAGATCTTGCTGTAGTTACAGCCTCAGTGGTCATTAGTGTCGACACTAAAAAGGTTGACGTCTCCGTTGTAGACTTCAGTGTCGTTGCTACAGCGGTTGGGACTGTTGTGCCACCTTGTGATGTTGCTGTAGCTGTTGATGCAGCTTCAGTAGAGAAAGGCTGTGTAGTTGCTGTTGTAAAAGTTGACATGTGTACTGTTGATTCCTGATCTTCTTTTGTTGGAATAATTGTCGCTGTTACATCAGTTGTTTCTTCTATTTCAGTCTGTTGCTCTTTTGTTGTTGCCGTTGACACTTTCGTCGTGGTTGTCACCGGCGTTGCTGTTATCGTTTTGGATTCATCTGTTGTTGGAATAACCGACACGGCTATTTTCGTCGTTGTATCCGGTAACACCTCAGCGGTAGGTACATCACTTGATACCTGGGTGGAGGTTTCATCGTGCGTCGCTGTATCGTCAGTAGACACTGGCATTGTGGTGTGCAGGTTATTTTCTGTCGTTGTTGAATATGGTGTTGTCTGAGCCCATGCCGTTGTGGCCTCGACAGTCGTGGTAGGGTCCTGCACTGTTCTAGCAGTAGACTCGGGTGTTGTAGATTGATCATGCATTGTGGTTTGGTGTTGTGTTGTTCCAACATTCGTTGATGCTGCAGTTTGCTCATGAGTCGTTGTACCAGACGTTGACACCGCCATAGTAGTTGATTCTCTCGTTGTAGTCTGCTGGTTTGTCGTTTGTGCCATCGATGTCTTCATAGTGGTCTTATTCGGCACTGTTGCTGTAGCAGTTGTCGTCTGAAAATCTTCTTGTGTTGGATTTATGGTCACTGTCACATCCGTAGTCCCTTGTTCAACTGTTGGAAGAACTGACACTGATTCATCCGTAGTCCCTTGCTCCAATGTTGGGACAACTGATATTGCTCCCTTTGTACTCCCTTGCTCCATCGGTGAAAGAATGGATTTTGTCGTACTTTCATCTTGCGCTCTTTTCAGAAAAATCAACGCTTCCCCTGTGTCTTTCTTGAGGTGCTGCAAAGCTAGAGCTGACAATGATATCGCGTTGATAGTTTTGGCGTCATTCGTAGACGCCCGTGTGTCAAGAGATGTGTTTTTAATGGTTTTCCCAGTTTTTGTTGAGTTTAGATTCGTCACAGGATCAAGGCCTCTAAGCTCTGATCTTGCACTATGTCTGGTTGAATTGAGTTTGTGTCCAATTGAAGTTTCTGTGGATTTGGCTGTTTTAATATATGTGCTGTTTGCAAACCGTTGATCACGGTACTGCTCATCATGCTCCGATGGAACAGGTGTTGTTGGTGAGAAGGCTTGTATCAGGTCTGCAAATGTAATGGTAGGTGACCCCAAAAATCTGGACGGCCGATTTGAAATGTCCAAATGATCTGGGGAAAAAAGCGATAAAAATCGTTATTAAAAATAGCATTCACATCCGGCATTATTACAAAACATGGTCAGAAAAAATATTTATATTGAAAAATAGGTTTTAACCAATACTGATGCAATATACAGCGCTGTCTCAATATATCTGAACCTACAAATTACATTTATCCAATAGACAAGACTGTATCAAGGTCTCAACCTACATTTGTTCAAGGAACAAGCCTGTCTCAAGTTCTCAACCTACATTCATCCAATGAGCAGGCCTGTTTCAAGAGTCAAGGTTTCAACCTACATTCATCCAATGGGCAAGCTTGTCTCAAGGTCTCAACCTACATTCGTCCAATAAGCAGCCCTGTCTCAGGGTCTTAACCTACATTCATCCAATGAGCAGGCTCGTCTCAAGATCTCAACCTACATTCATCCAATGAACAAGTTTGTCTCAAGGTCTCAACCTACATCCATCCAACGAACAGCCCTGTCTCATGACCTTAAGTTACATCGATCCAATGAACAGGCCTGTCTCAAGGTTTTAACTTACATTGATCCAATGAACAGCCCTGTCTCATATGGTCTTAACCTACATTCATCCAATGAACAGGCTTGTCTCAAGGTCTCAACCTACATTTGTCCAATGATCAGGCCTGTCTCAAGTTCTCAACCTACATTCGTCCAATGAACAAGCCTGTCTCAAGGTCTCAACATACATACATCCAATGAATAACCCTCTCTCATGGCCTTAAGTTACATCGATCCAATGAACAAGCCTGTCTCGTCTCAATGTTTCAACTTACATTTATCCAATGAACAGCCCTGTCTCATATGGCCTTAACTTATATCGATCCAATGAACAGGCCTGTCTCATATTCTCAACTTACATTGAACCAACAGACAAGAATGCCTCAAATGACCTAAATGAGCTTTGCATAATTGGTGACATTATTAACAGCTCTAAGACTGTTACATGCCTCTTTATCCGATCGTTATGTATGTATGTATGTATGTATGTATGTATGAATGTATGTATGTATGTATGTATGTATGTATGTATGTAAGTCTGACGTCTTCTGCTTCATATACATATGGGGTGCACAGGCGGTATCTTGGCCCCCTTACCAGGACTGGTTTACTTTAAGAGTAACTTTGAAAGAAGATTTATTACCAGTACCTGGCACACATTGAACAGTGGCCTAGGTTTAAAAATAGACACAGGTTACACAGCAGGCCCCATCTTTGTGTCAGTGACCTGCCAACCACAACACTTTAACAACGATCCTGTTCAAATTCCTGATTTCTTTACACGTTTGTGCCTCGTTACCGGTTTTCAATGCCCTTCCTTCAGAAATAAGGGGTTGTCCACGAGAAAAACGACAACTCAAGAGGAACACTTAGGAATGTTTACAACTTCTGTACTTAACATGCCGCCATTTTCTGCTCCAATTATGTGGATAATTTAGGTCAAATTTCCCAAACCTAGTAACATGGAAGCATGTCTTTATCTACATCATCAACATATAGAGAGAAAGTGGTTCTTTAATAACTTTTATTGTGTAAAACGTCTTTACTTAGCTTAAGCATGAAGTTAATTAAATCCTGCTTGTTTGTACATCTTTGTGTGGGGTCTATTTGCTCCTACAGGTGTCAGAATCAGACTTGTGTTACGCGTCTGACAAACACTGGTTACTATGGCTGTATGGACGGTGTGATACTGTATATATGATATGTGCGACATACAGATATTTCTACAATATACATGCCACGCAACGAAAGGTTTCAACAGACAGAACTGTAAACGAATCCGTATTTCATGAAAATGAAAGAATCCGGCCGCTTGGCTGTCTTTTCCACCAAGAACCAGTTTGGTATGCAAAACAACTAATACCTTCAGGCCTTCTTTCTCAGCTACTACTTCCCCCCTTATACAGTAGACATAAAAACATTAGACACAGCAAATAAAATAACGTCTATGTACGTACTACGTACTAAAGCTAGATATGCTGAGGGCAAAGTTGTCTATGACAGAGCAGTACATCTACGCATGACATAAAACAGAGGACACATACCTGTAGTTGTTCTCACTTGGTTCGACGAACACAACTGTATGGAGAAGAAAAGCAGCCACAGGACGAAAATCCAAAACGCGCGTTCCGCATTCCTGTACATTTTCCAACTGGTCGACGAACTTATCCCACGACAGCTATAGAAACGCGCACCGAGGAAAAGTAAAAGACCAACGCCGAAGCTTACTCATGCTGCGCACGATAGTATCAGTATATAGAATAGGGTCAGTACATAATGAACCATTATCCTACGTGAGAACCTAAAGATGGCCTTAGGCACTTCGCAACACATTACTTCCCCTGTGCTTACCTACTTGCTATTGTGCTAGTTGGAACACTTACCGGACCTGTCACAATTACTGTCTGAGTGATGGAGGGGCATCTTTTTAACGATTTGATACAGTCCGTTGCACTTTTCCGGGTTGTTTTGCTTGCTTCTCATTAAAAAGATTATATGAACTGATAAACTCTGATACGTGGACGCGGTGAATATGTGGATCGTCAACCTTGACACTTCGTGAGAGATGATTTTTTGCTGAAGGAACGAACTCTTATGTCTCTTTGAAAACAACTATGATTTATGAATGGCCTTTTATAACATAGCCGGGTATTGCTCCCTCCATACATAGGAAAATTCAAACACCACACTATCCAATGCTGTAGAGTATTGACAGTAAGACTGTTTTTTTTCCAGATTTTTACAGGAAATGTAACAGGTGGCACGTGCAAAGGGCAAATGTCACGCAGTCTTTCCCAGTTATGGATAGCCTTAGGTAAAACGGAAAATGACAGGTTGGATCCACAATGCATGTAAAGAAACCGGTTCGACAATTCCACCCAGTAAACTACTCTTGATCAAAGGTCACTCCAGGGTATTTATAGTAACCTCTTGTCAGGATCTGCATACTTGGAAAGTAAACTGGCCTGGAAAAGTACATTGTATTTGTGATTTCACCTGTGTCAGTTTGTTAAAGACGTCTGAGCATCTGCTGTATCGTAAACTGTGAAATAGTATATATATATATATGTAGTAGATATGAAGTATAT
>NW_017803898.1:1183809-1202366 GCF_001625305.1 Branchiostoma belcheri | reverse complement strand
ATATACATATTAAAATGCAATAAGACAAGGAACCCATCAGGGCTCAAAATTAAAGGTGGTCCAATGATCACTGATCATTAAAATGCAGACTGGTACAACTTTAGGATATTTTTAATAAAAGCGCTTTAATAAAATAAACTCGCAAGCATATTGTGGTCCAAATGACCCAAGTACAGTTTTATTTCTTGTGTATTTTGATTCTTGACTTCAAGTAATTGTAAGGCCATGCTGATTTTATTATATAGATTGGATGACATCCTCTGGGCATCCCTAAACTGATGCGAGTGTGTAAAAACAAAGGTGCCTTTATTACCTAATAAGCTAAGTGGTCTGGAAGGTTGAAGAAAAGACTGAGCGTGTGACAATAACAAACAAACATTACACAATAAACAATCATTTCACAGCTTTATCTATTTTAAGTACCCTTTTACCACAACTTCTAGAAAAGTCCACTTGTGTCGAGACTAATGATTGGCCTTAACCCCAATCTGGTCAAATACTGGCTACATAAATTGTGTAACATGCTCCTTGCAACGTTACAAGGCCCCTACATATACAGCAGACAGAGCAATACTGTAAATTTTAAAATAATTGCTGTGTTTTTCCACCTTTTCCCCTGTAACATCTAACAACTAAATCATGCTAGGTGTCTTGAATGTGTGTTTTGTATTTCTACTGTTACTGTAATATGGAATTGTTTTCACCACAAAACAATACCTTCTAATCTCCCCCTTTCCGTGAAAGAAAACCAAAGCTAAACTGCACTTACAGTACAGTACAGAGCCATTTGATGCTTCAGTGACACAGATAATATAATTACTGCAGCTCCATTGTTGCACCATACTGGTTTTTCTGCAATGATATATGTTCCTACCCTTTTACAGCGTGTGAAATAGCCTGAGTTCCGCAATCTCTGAACAAAAGTGAGACTTTTCATTATGTAAAATAGGTTGAGTTTTGTGATCTCATTTTCTGTGTTCAATGTTGCAAAAATTATATTAAAGAGCAGTTTTGCACCATACAAAAATTGAACTAATGTGAGACTTTTCTTCTTTGTTGTGCATGATCATTAAGACTTAAATTCACTTCCCAATTTAAACAGATGAGTTCACGCTTTCAAAGCAGTATTCAGGAACCATATTATTACCAACCAATTACACTCTTTTTACCCTGTAGGTTACAATTACAAGGATTCAGCCAAAGTGGGAAGTACTGTTGAGTAGGAATCTGGTACACTTTTTCCAAGTCAATGAATCATATACTAGTAGCTTGTTTCAATGGTGTTGTTTCCAGTGTGTCCACTGAAGCGTTTGCTTCTGTTTATGTTATTTCCACTCTCAACTCTCTTCTGTATCTGCATCAGTGTAGCCAGTATCACCGTCAACACACCAGCTTCGCAGGCACGAGGCGCTGGCTACGTTACACCGATTTACTTGTTACACCTAGCCCTTGAACATCTAACTTGTGCAATTCTACCCTCTGCCTTCCTAAACAATTCTAGATCTAGGAGCTTCATGGAATTGTGACACTGAAGGAAATACAAGAAAATAACTATAAAAAGTGCCAGAGAAACACAACAATATGTGTACACTTGCACTACGACCTATTGATATGTTTTTATATACAATTGTATGTGCAAATCAGGACACCAAAATGGCGGTCAGCACCTGTCTTCTTCATTGATGATGTGCAAAATGATCAGTGAAAAACATTCTTCATGCTTTTCACATACAATCTGTATGAGTATCAGTTCCATCTTTATTCAATATCATTTTAACCATTAATACTTGGTCAACTAACTAGCAATATGAAGTGAACTTGAACTTAACAGAACCAAACTTAACTAGCTGCAGCTGATGTTAACTTGCTTCACTTGTTGCTTGTGTAGAAAATGTTGGTGTAGCTCTGGTACCTGTATGCTTCATTGTTATGGAAGTGAGTAAAAAAAAAAACACTAGATATATGCTTAACTTTTGAAATAAAATCTGTTCCATCTCTTTTTATTCAATTTCATCTTAACCATTAATATTTGGTCAATTGACTAGCTATCTAAAGTCAATTTGAACTCAACAGAACCGAACTGAACTAGTTGTAGCTGGTGTTAACTTGCTTGTTGTTTCTGTGACATCTCCTCTAACGGAAGATACCAATCCTTTGGAGGGGTGACTCTGCGAGGCCACACGGGGTTGACGTAATATTTCTGCTGCAGATGCCTGTTCTCAACCTTTATCAGTTCTTGCTGTGGGAGATACAAAAGCACTGCTGTCATTTTCATGAAAGAAGAACAAAACTAGAGAGTTAACATTTGCAAAGCAAATGCATAGTTGCATAGGGTTGCCTTCACATATGGTCTTATTCATATATTCTTACTCATTCATATACATGGTGACAGGAGTCTAAATCCCTCCTGCTATAAAATTGCAACGTGATGTAACCCAACACTAGTTACCATGGTGACAGTTGTCTGGTTCAGGTCATTGACCTTATTTGTTTGGAAAAGAATAAGAAACAGGGCAAATACAATTTGTTTTCCTTACGTAAACATAACAACAAATGTACATTGTAGGTGTGTTGAGGTATCCAATACACAAAGTTTTTTTGGAGTGTTTTCAGTATACAGTTAAAATAATTTTGTAGTTAAGTAATACAAGGGAGACATATTTAGGGAGTTATGAATTCACTGTGAAAACATAAAAATAACACTGCTGCAAAAGTTGAAAGATCTCCAGTATTCTAAATAAGTATCTCTGTTCACCTTTGCTTCTTCTGATTTGGTTTTCATCCATGCTGAACAAGCCTCATAGTCCTTTTTCCACTGAGCACACTCCGGCTTTTCTCCATACACATAGTAGGTGTGGAACCTGTGTCCTATACCTGAAACATGGAGAAAGATATAATACATACTTAGGGCTGCAAAGTTCGGTAGATCACTGTAGAAATCATCTAGGCAAAGGTTCATAATACCGAAACCTTAATGTACATAGTAGATAGTAGATAGTAGATTCTTTCAGCCAGGTAGGTATCCATCCAGTTTAGGCTGCTCGTTGCTCTACCGGACTGTCATTCCCGGCCTATGCGGGCAATCCAGGGCCGTGTGATTGTACATAATTGGATGACTCTCCATGTATTTATCAAGTCTGTTCTTGAAGGCATTTACCGAGGGTGCAGAGACCACTTCTTCAGGAAGACTGTTCCACCAGTTGGCCATTCTGCTTGTAAAGAATAATGCCCTTGTATTCCCCTTGAAGGTCTTCCTTGTTATTCTCAAGCTATGACCTCTTGTCCTTGAATCTGCTTTTTGTTGGAACAGGTTCTGTGTGTCAAACAGACCATGCATGTATTTGTACGTGTTGATTAGGTCTCCCCTAATTCTCCTGTAGACCAATGTTGGGAGTTTCAGAGTTCTGAGTCTATCCTCGTAAGAAAGGTTGCTCAACCCCGGAACTCTTTTTGTGGCCCTTTTTTGGACTTTCTCTAATTCAAGCATCAGATTCTGTCTGTACGGAGACCAAACAGAGGCTCCATATTCTAAATGTGGCCTAATCAGGGCTTTAAAAAGCAGGAGAAATACTTCTTGATCGATAAACTGAAATGTTCTCCACAGTAGTCCTATTAACTGGTTTGCCTTGTTTGCAATTGTGTGTATACATGTATTGTTATTGTACCTAGATAGAGTTACATGTACACTCTAGAGTTATACTAGTACATGTATTACTAAAACATGTTGATGCTACCACAAAGATTAAAATTTAGCATCTCAGGCTAACATAAAAACTAAAATAAAAGTCAACATTCAAACCTTGACTTTGTCCAGACTTACTTGTGCAGTCTGTGTACTCCTGCTTGTAGTAGTCGCAAGGGTAATGTGGCTGTAATGTCAAAACATAACAAAAAGTAAATTGCTGAAAAGAAGTATAATATAAGTTTATAACATTACCCCAAAGTTACAAATAAATTATTTCTATTGAATCTCCTTTCTCGTGATAGAAACTTTTTTCTTTCAATTAATTACATCCTCGAAGTTTTCAATTCTTTGTTACTCCGAACCTTTCTAAAGTAGTAGTATGTGCCATGGTGCAGGCCTTTTTGGAGAACATGTTGTTCGCCCCCCTCCCCACATCGACTTACTTGGCGCAACTTTTGCTTGGTTCTAGAGCAAAATATATAATACTACTAACCTACTACGATGAAAGCATAATGTATGTGATACATGTATGGTCTCAATGTACCATTGAATGTTACCGTAATTATGCAGAACGAAAAAGAATAAAATTTGACATCACCTTCCAAAATTGTTCACTGGGGGCCGCCATGTTGACAGATTGGGCGACTCCAAAATTACTTCACATAGGAGGAGGTGTGAAACATAAGACATGCCGATTTGTAAAAAAAATATGTTTGATAGAAAAATAATTGAAAAAAAAACATTTTGTAATTTTGGACATGATATTCAGTGTATTATTTTTCAATTCTAATCCTGTCTCCCGGTTTTATCTAAAATCTAACGTACCCCTACTGCATGAATGATTTCGTCCTGATTTGACCTCTGACCGAACTTTAAAATTTCTATATTTCCACCATTTCTGTCATTTATAGGTTAAGTGAGAATATAAGGAAGGCCTGAGTAGCAATATGATTCGGTTTTTATAGGACAGTTTTTATTTTCCATAAAATTAGACGACCAAAACAAGACGCTTGGCCTAGCATGTTTGGGACGCTATCATCCGAAATAATCTTACGCCGTGTAAGCGTCCCAATATCCTTCCGCGACATAAGCAATAAAATAACAATTTTGCAAAATTTTACACTATCGTGTATACGTATACTGACATTAGGAATCTATATAGTTTCCTTATTTCAGGGAACTATGTGATATCTGACGTTAAATTTGTATTTGCTTGCCTTTTATGCCTGAGAACTACTTTCTTGCAGTGCAGTGATACGCCCCAATTTAAACTGTGTATTTAGGCGGGAAGCGTAGGACGCCATTTTGTTGGTGTGTTTTGATGAGGAATAATTACCCCGGAGATTTTGCTGTTTTGCAGAAATAAACGGGAAAGCAGGAACATCTTACCGATTCTGAGTTCTTCTTGGAACTTTTCAGAAGATATTCTGAGGTGAGTTTTCGTTCAAACGTCATTTTATGGTGTAAAATTAGGCAGAATCCCGCCTAGATTTGGGCGGGATTTTCGCGTAGACGAGTGAAAACCTAAAGCGTAGGATAGCTGTGGAAAAATCGATCACGCAAACATAATCGACCATTTCTTACCATAAATAATGCATTTTGATGCAATCGGTTTCCTCAATATCTTTTAGAAAATGATTTTCATGCTATGTACACTGTCTTAAGTTTCCAAACAAGCTCAGGTTATAACAAGTAGCGATAATTTGCACGATTTGTAGCGCAAAGAAAGCGGCATCAAACAACAGTGTAAATCTGCTTGGTTGTTTCGTTTTAACGGAGATCAAGGCACCGATTCCAGTCTGCTATTTTATTAGGGTACAGGTAAGTTAGCTGGTAAAATGTGTTCTTTGCTTCTGTGGTCGGATCTTCCTTTGAAAATCAGACGTTTTTAAATTTTATTCATCTCAGCTATACACCAATCCGTATGGGGGAGGGGGGCGTGTTGTCTGGATGTTGTTGTACTATAAATAGGTATGCTTCTATCTACAATGCATAAATTTATGGATAAGAGACAACTGGCTGAAAATAGTGAACGTATTCCAAGGGATGTGTATTGGATCTACTATAGCAGACAAGAAATGTTCTATGATATATCTCTAAATTTTATACATCCTTCTTGTACTGTTGTACATGACTTTGTCATTATTTGTAAATATTGCTCCTCAAATGCAGTGGAAGAGGAAATTCATTTCATCTCTAACTGTCCATTTTATGACGACATCAGAAAACAATTATTTAGCACCGTGTCCAAAATACTCCCTTACTTCCCCACCGTTCCCTACCACAAAAAAACATTTTTACTACTAAAATCAAAGAACCCACATATTATAGAAGAAGTGGGTAAATTCGTCTTCCACTGCCTAAAAAGAAGAAGTCAAACCCAGTAAATCTAGTACCATGCATGTTGCAGAATATAGTATAATGCTAGACGTAGATATAGTCTCACATACCACTGTATTTTCTTTCTTATGTTGTTTGTAACTGCAATTAGCCCTCGGGCATGTATTTGCAATAAACTTTCAATTATTGTTCATGATCAGACAGGATATTCCACAGACAACTTGCTGGTGGAAGAGTAAAATGTACAAGTATTCTCCAAAAAGCTTATTCAAATCATAGGAAAACAAATGATAGGAGACAATAAGTCTATGTGCAAATCCCTCTTCGACACCTTGTACAACATGGCACAGCCACATTGCATTGTCTTGTAAATTTGTCATCTTTCCACTACCCTGTACCAAAGAAAACATATACAAATTTAGCTTGCAAGAACTGTTGCAATCAAATACAAAGGTACCTGTTATCCACCTTGTATGACCCTGAATGAGTCCCTGATAATACTTTTTTGTATATATCTAGACCTTTCCTTTACAGCCTTAAACCAAACTGGCTATGCATAACACATTACATACAGATTTTGGATAGGGTGAGTATAAAAAGATAAAGTAACTCACAGTGCCCTTCTTTCCTCTTGCAGTGAGGCACCACCATGTTTTATGCTCATTTCATCCTGAGCAAGAAGGGCCCATTGGCCAAGGTGTGGCTGGCTGCCCACTGGGACAAGAAGCTGACCAAGCAGCATGTGTTCGAGACCAGCATCGAAGGCAGTGTGGAGAGCATCTTGCATCCAAAGGTATTGTATTGAACTGCATGCATACTAGTAGTTTAAAGGGGTGTTGTCTCCAGAATCTGAAGTTTCTTGGTTTGAAAGAAAGCCTGATTTTCCCTCCTATTATTGAATCCCAGGAGTTGGATTAAAAGAATTTACAGTATTGTAGATATTTTTCAACCTAAGTTATAGGACTTATACATATACAATTTGCACCTGTACAACTATCCCAAACAGGCACTGCCACACATGATCGCTTGTCTAGATCTGAATGTTGGACATTGGGCCAAGTTGGGGAACAGAAACCCTGATTTACATCTTCAAGCATTCACTCATGTTCAAGACATAATGGCAAACCTTTGTTTTTATGATATGAAATATTAAACTTTGACAAAAATATGTAAGAATTATGTAAGAAGCATCTTACCAAGCTACAGTTTGTAATTAATGATATTTGTTCCCTCACAGGTGAAAATGGCCTTGCGAACGTCCGGCCATCTCTTGCTGGGAGTTGTGCGAATCCACAACCGCAAGGCGAAGTACCTTCTGGCTGACTGTAACGAAGCTTTTGTGAAGATCAAGATGGCATTCCGACCAGGCGTGGTGGACCTTCCCGAGGAAAACCGTGAAGCAGCCGTGGCGACCATCACACTTCCCGAGGTTTTCCACGACTTTGACACCACCGTTCCTGACTTGAAGTGAGTACAGACAGCTGTACTGTCACAGTGTGATACTCTCATTTAAATCCATGCATGGAGACATGCAACTTACCATCAGTTAAAGCACAACTCTCCTCCCTCCACCCAGGAGTAAAATGGGTTCCTAGCTTTGGTTGGGGAGGTGAACGGCAGTGCTAGGAGGGACATGGGCTCCGCCTGTAAAAACTGTGCCCTAGACACATTAGACTAACAACCTACCGTCCCTACAGCCTCAAAAAAGTATGTACCTTTACCATGACCTTTTTTTAAAAACTGTTCTGTTTTCTTGTGCAGTGACTTTGACATGCAGGCCTTCACCATGAACCAGAGTCGTGTGGAGGAGATCACCATGAGAGAGGACGTCGGGAACATCAACATGATGGAGACAGACGCCTTCGGTAGGAGAAAACTTTCACCAATATCAGATGCACAGTGTTACACTCACACACTCACAATCTGGTTTATCGTCTGCTGTTCCCCGTCTTCCGAGGGTTAGACATCAATCCACAGACAGAAATCACCAGTTCTTCCTTCAGAAATAAAAAAAAATTACAGACTAGAAAAATTAGATTTTGTTTCCTTATGTTAGACATGATAGAAACTCACGACATGTGTATTAGCATAGGTGCTCGAGACCAGCATAATTTTTTTGGTGTTCAATTTAGATTAAGTAGCTAACTCCAAGGAATTGATAGATAACACATGTATATGTTTTTGTCTTTAGGTGACCTTCCGTTTGACGACAAGGAAATGTTGCGAGACGCGAGCAACATGGACGAGACGCTGTACAACACGGCCGATGCCAGCAACCTCCTGCTGGACAGCGATCACAACAAGAAAGACGAGACAGTCGAGAAGCGCCACCCTGAGCTGAGATACGACGATCCCATCAAGGATGACTTTGGCGGGGCCCCTGGAGATGGTATCCTAGGTAAGTACTTGAGATCATTTTTTTTAAGTCCACAGGGACTCAATATGAGTGATTGCCATGATGTTGTGGCCAGGGAATGGAAGGCAAAAAGCGGGTGACATTTGGGTGATTTGCCTACTGCTCATATTTAGGAGGAGTGGAAAGTTTGCATCATAAATTTGTGGTGTTGAATGGCTGCTTGGCTAGGCCAGCGGACATAAAATTTAGACGTCACAGGTTCAATTTCTGGCATTTCTGACAAGGCGTTGTGTCCTTTGGAAAGGCCCTTTACATGACTTAATTCACACCACCCATGTGTAAAATTTGTACCTGATTCTGGTTGGGGAGTTAAAAAGGGGGTGGAAGGAGAGGGATGGGCTCTGCCTTCCAATACTTCGCCCTAGACACTGTGGATCAACAGCCAGTTTCTATATGCTCATTCTGTACAAAAAATTCACAGTAAGATCATAAGCAGAAAAGAGTTGCAACAGGTTTTGCTCTAGTGATATTTCTTATTGGCACCAGACATGTAGCAGGTTGATAACATTGTTTCATCTTCCATACCTTTTGAATTTTCTTGTATAGGTGCAGATTTCCTGGGTGCTACAGCAGGGGACTTGTTTGGGGAAGCCCCAGGACCAGCCGGTGACATCTCTATTGGACCTGAGATAGCTGCAACACCCATCCCTGAACAGGCTAATGGTAAGATTCAAGTTTAACTCATATTTCATGTTAGAATGAGGAAAGAGACTCTTTTTACACATTGAACCAAGTCTTTTATTCAGCCGACGTTTCAGTGACCGTCTGTCACCTTCATCAGGACAATTCTGACTGGTTCACATTACTCAGTGTCTTACCAACCTGATGAAACTATTCCCGGAGGTTCATGTTAGAATGTATTAGAAATAGTGCAGCAAGACTTCTAAAAGTGCCAAAGAATATAAATGAGTAAATGAATGGAGGTAGAAATGTTCACTGTCACGTTTGTTGATGTAAAATTGATATGCTAAACACATAATTAGGTTCAACCTGTGTTGGACCTAGCTTGAATACTAATATCGTATGGAGACAAGGATTCGAACCTAACAACACTAATCACTGAGGACTCCAGTCATTTAAAACAAGACTACACTGGCACCTTCTTTCCACCATCAGTACTACAGCTAGAACCTTGCAGTTGCTGTAAACCAATGATTAGCCAGGAGTGTTATTGTAATGTTACAACCCAAGCTATTGTTTACGTTAGCACATTATGGAAAAAAGACCACCCTTAATAAACCTGTATGAATTCCAGACAAGGAGCGTGCAGGTCCAAGCGGTGAGCTTCAGCCAGATCAGAATGCCACAGCTGTTGCCGACCAGACGACTCTGGTACCAAACGAACGGGAGGCGTTCGCTTTAGAGCCACTAGAAGTCACAGGTATGCTTTCCTTTGGTACTCAGCAGTTAAACATAGCTTTTATTTTTGTATTTTCATGTCCTTAGCTTCAGTAAGACTTAATTTTTCAAGGTTTAAATGAGACAGCTACAAAAATACAGTGCAAGTTTGTTAGTGACAATTTATTGAATCATACACTTTTATTTTGTAGTGCAAATGTACTACCAAATTTGTCCAGTGTGGCTTACCAAAATGGGTTATTTTCATTTGTTTAGGTCTTACGTTTTTTGTTTTGTGTTGTTTTTATTTATTTAATTATTTATTGCAGAATGCATAAGAAAGTGATTGGTTTCCATTTTTATTCAGGTCCAGTACATGTGCCAGTCATGGCAGGTAAAAAATGGTTTTCAGGCGGACTAACTGTAGAACTCTGAGTAGAGTGTGTGTGTGCAGTGCTTCTGTTTTTCACAACTCTTCACTTGAGTGTGATTTTATAGTAGAAAGGAAGAATTAAACTGTTACGCACGACTAAAGTTGAGTGTGTGATTTTCTTTAGACATGAGTGGTTGCATTTTTTTAATAATTAAAAGATTGAAGTGTTGCAGTGCCTGTAACTAACTCTGATCACCCCTTTTCAGGCTTGGGTTGTTTTTGTACATTTTCACTTTCAACATTTTTATGTAGATGTATAATGAAAAAACTGGAGATGGGGGCTTCAGGGGTCCGGAGGCATCCACCCCTGTGAAAATTTTGAAATCTTGACCTTGTGAAACACTATTCCCTGCCTTTTCCACTCTGATTTTTGAGTGTCAAAATTCAATTTACGGAAAAATGATACTGGCAAGAACACTAGATACATTGTTTCTGATGTGTAAGGAGACCTTGAATCCTATCATGTATTGTACCAACAGGCCTAGGTGTGAAAGAAATACAATATTGCAGAACACTGAAAAAAAAAGAGTATTTCTACCACCAACAGGTGTGAAAGAAACGCGAGTGCGTAAGAAGCGGAAGTTGATCGTGGACCCGGTGATCGAGCTGGCCAGCTCCGAGATCCGCGCCCAGCTCGAGGACACCTCCGACATCGTCACGACCCTTGACCTGGCCCCGCCCACCAAGAAGCTGATGCAGTGGAAGGAGATGGGGGGAGTGGACAAGCTGTTCACCATGCCCTGCCGCGCTGTGGGGGCTAAAGTTCTGCTAGCTGTAAGTTTGGGTCCCTTTTGTGTTGGGCTAAAGTACTGCTAGCTGTAAGTTTGGGTCCTTTTGTTAGTTAGACTAGGAGATGGGGGGAGTGGACAAGCTGTTCACCATGCCCTGCCGTGCCGTGGGGGCTTAAGTACTGCTAGCTGTGAGTTTGGGGTACACTTGTCAGTTTGACTAGATATCATTGAGGGTGGAGAGCTTTGCCACCTAACTGTAAGTTCGTGGAAGGAGATGGGGGGAGTGGACAAGCTGTTCACCATGCCCTGCTGCGCAGTGGGGGCTAAAGTTCTGCTAGCTGTAAGTTTGGGTCCCTTTTGTGCTGAAGAAGCACCCCAAAGAACAATTCGACTGCTGCATATGTTTCAAGATTGAATTAGTTATCTGTTCGCACCACAAGAGATCAGATGTTCACACCACAAGAAATGTGTGAAGAATTGTTGAAACTTTCTGTATTTTTTAGAATGAATAGAAATCTAGCTAAGTTATCCTGCTCTCAAAACTGTTCTCTAATAAAACAATAAGGTTAAATCCAGAATATGTTGATAATCACTAATTTTTATTTGCTAGAATTGTACTATGCCTCCTTGTAAATTGAGTTCTTTGTTGTCTGGTCAGATTTTCCACAGAAATTTGACAACTGCAATCCCAGAAGACCTGAGAGGAGAGAAGGGTTCTGCAGTTGATGATGAGGAGAGAATGGAGATCGAGTCTACAGAAATGGGAAGAGATGACATTTATGGTGAGCTAGTCTTCTTATCTTTACTGCAAGAAGGTTGTAGATGAATAGCATAAGTTGTCTGAAAAACGCACCGTTTCCTGAGTGTATATTATTCAAACATCTATCTATGAGTTTAGTCTTTTTGTCATCTTTGAAATGTTGCTGATTCTAAAAGATGTTCTTTTTGATGATCAATGTTGAAGACAAAATATATACATCATCTAATTCTAAAATATCCCCAGACGATGGTCCGATGTCGTTCGGCGGCCCTGCGTCGGTGTCCAGTCTGGGCAGCGTTCCGGAGCCCCTGCCGATGGGAGATGATGATGACGATGACTTGCCTGCAGACTTGCCGCCCAAGTCTGTAGAACCACCGGAGGTACCAGAGAGCAGGCCATCACCCCAACGAGAGGAACAGGTAGGGAGTAGCAAAGATTGTGGACAGTTTTCTTCACTTTTTGTTTTACTGTTTTTTTTTCTACTACAAGCACCGATAGTAACAAATTTCTACATTTTAAAAACTCATGTTGTTTTTAGCTCAATATGGAGTGGCTAAAGCTTTAATAGAGCAGAGGTATACAGTTTGTTCAGTTTCAAAAATGCACCAAAGAAAACATAAAAAAGCAAAGACAGTAGAATTTTTCTAGAATATATTCCACTTAAATGCCTTAAAGCTTAATTATGAGCAATGTGTATTTCATGCTTATGGATATATTGTATTTGCTTATGATTCCATATGCTTTATGTTCCCAGGCTGTTGTTAGTACAAAAAGTAAAGCTTCGCCGTCAAAGCGCAAGGTAGACAGAGGCTTGTGTTGGGTGGTGTGCAGTGTGTGAACAATAACACTAATTCAGTGTGCCTGTAGCCTGATAAAGTGTAGTAATACTGAGTGCTTGAAACTAAATGAAGGCTTATGAAGGAATGGTAATTGGTTTAATGTTCATTCTGGGGTGTCTAAAAATTATTCAAGATCACCTGAAAAGGAGAAGGGAGACTGGGTTCATTGGTAAGATGGTGGATCGTACATGTATGTCAACAGCATGTTGTGAAAAAAAGTTAATCCAGTACATCTGAACTCTTGGAACTTCAAACTAACTTTATTCTCTTTATATCATATATATCACCCCCTCTCTCATAAGGTTGGATTGAGTTTTATATTGGCTACAGAAGGAAGGTCGTAATGTGGTTATGCTGTTCAAAATGTATAATTTGATTCCTCACTATAACCATTAGTACTATGTCTGTAGATTGTAGTAGGTTTGCAGTGACATGATCCTTGAATGGTGTGACAGATCTTCTTCGCTTTTATGATTGTTCTTCGATGTTCTGTCAATGATTCCTGTCAAATGAGCCTGTTCGGAGTCTAAATTTCTGCCCTGTACATGTTAAGTTAAAACCATGACTCAGCTTACATGCTAAAAAGGTTATAAAGAAGAAGATTCCTCTGCATCCACTGCTAATTTACATTTCTTCCTTGTCGTTGTTGTTGTTTCAGAATGCCCTGGGAGGAGTAGAGGACCTGTTTGGGCAGGGAGCGGCCAGTCCTGCTGTGGACCTGCCCCCGATGTCACCAGCCAAAACACCCTCATCATCACCCAGAAAGGTAATCTTTTGGCTTTCTGTTGTGATATGACAGATAACTTTTTCTTCATCATTTGGAGAGGATGTTAAGCCATCAGTACATTGTTCTAGCCAGCTTCAAATTTTTTTCTGTCATTTCAATTTTGCTAGACGTAGCATCATGTTCAGCACTAGCAGGACGCAATCCTAGGGAGGTCTGCTCTCCCAGGAAAATTAGGGAAAACCTTGATCCTCTGAAACACTTTTCCTTTTTTGAGGGGCAAATTTTTCTGGTAAACTAAGCTTAGTTTTCTGACATCTCTTCCCATATCTTAGCATTTCTTGTCCGTCAAAGATGAAAAATGTGGGAAAATTTTTGTCTGTAATAAGCAGCAAAATTCCTTCGAATGACAGAAAGACATGCTGGCTGGAACACTGCCTCCGTATGTTGTCTCCTCACTAAATGTGGGGTCATGTGGCGCAACACCAGAGTGCTTGATTCGGAACCAAGAGGTCCCAGGTTTGAGTCCTGACATGCCACAGTACTGCACTTGCAATTTCAACAAATCAAATCCTCACTAAATAAAGAATGAAATGAAACAAATGTCCGCCACTCTTTTCTTTCCAGTCATACCGTCCGAGAGGCGGCGGTGGCGGTGACTCCTCGCACACGAACGAGACGGAAGAGGAACAGGAGGAACGTCGGCTGAACAAGCGCACCACGCAGATGCTCCACGTCATGGACCGTACCATGGGCTCCACGGGGTCCATCACCTTCTTTGAGATGACCAAGAAACACACCCGGAAACAGGCCGCGTCCAAGTTCTACACCCTCCTGGTCCTCAAGAAACAGACCGCCATCGAGGTCGAACAGAAGGAACATTTCAGTGACATCCTCATTACGAAGGGACCGAAGTTTAACAGTTTAGTCGGCGCGTAGTTATTGGTAGAGTGTAATCATGTATGTAGCTTATCTTGAAAGTTCATCTGTGTTGGTAGAAATCATCATGAAGCAAGTTTAAACTGTAAGTTCCAACACAATAAATTGGACTCACCCAAATGATTCACTGCTCGCGGAGTCACGTGTGTTATCTGCGTGACGTCACGGAAGCGGTGGATTGCTCATTCCTTGACAAAGACTGGAGTTGTACAGTCGAAAATTTGGGTGAGTCCAATTTCTTGTGTTGGAAATTACAGTTTAAACTTGCTTCATAATGTATGTAGCTGTATTTTCTTGAATTTTTCTCTTTTTTTGTTACAACTGTTGGGTACGTAAGTAAATATAGATGTTAGTTTATATTGAATATACTAGATGTTAGTTTATATTCTGCTCATGTCAGTCATCTTTGTTATGTATGCCTAGCTTGATGTGACGATGTTTCGTTTATTCTCTCAAATTCTAATTTTATTTTTTGGAAAAGGAAAAGGGTCCAAACTTTGACGACGATTCAAGTATGTAGTATTCAATCCAATCTGTATACCTGTATCTGTACTGTATGATTAAATATGTAACTTGTTGCTGACATAGTTCAAAGGTATTTTGTTCTAAGAAATATCTTTTTTTGCCTTTTGTAGTGTATTTGGTACATATCTTAGTTTCTTTAGAAGTACTATCATGTTTCTGGTAGAAAAAAAACAAGGTTAAAAAGAAAACAATGTTATTGTGAGCTGTTAACATACTCTTAAACATTCACCAAGAGAAATGTGGACCTAGCTAAGGGGACTTGGGAAATGTTCTTTATATTTTTAGCCGTACTGATATTTGTTAAGCAACTCAAAAGACTCGAAACATCATACAGTGGGAAGGGAGGACGGCATATTCATGTCTGTTTCTCACAAAACAAAAAAGGGAAAAACAAGAAAAAAATAAATCCAAGACTATGGGCTGAAATTGGATTGTACAGGAAGCATTTGTAGATGGCTATCGTAGAATAGGGTCTACTAGGGGATTAAAAAGGGGATTACAAAAATGTAAATATGTTTCTCAGAACCTCCTTCCAGAGCCTTGTCATAGATGATATACATGTAACACTGGACCAGGGATTTGCCTGAAGACTTAGTTTTACTTTCAGTCATCCAGCAGCACCATGATTTTATCTAATTTTAATATTTCCCATATCAGACCATGATCAGACATGTCAATTTTGTGAAAATGTGTGAATGATCTTTATTTTTGTTTACTAAGTATCTACCATTAGCAACAAGATGCCATCAGATGTGACACACTGGGCAAAACCCTGATACATACATACATATAAACATGACTTTTCTTCTTTTTCTCTTCACCCAGGACTAGTATAACCTTAACAATATCAGTAACTGTTGTACAATGGAGGTTTTTACTTTTTTTAATAAAATGGCTCTTTCAATGTGAATATACACCTCTTTTGACTCACGAATCTTTATTTTGAATAAGGTCTTTGAGATGTTAACTTTATGGTATGTGTGCTCCTTGATTCAATGATGTACACCACTCATTCAGAAACACAGACCAAGGGTAGGTTTGTTTCCATCTGTTTATGTCAAGTAAATCCTGTATATCAGTCAGAAATCAAGAAGAAACTCAACACATAGTTTGTAAGAGCAAAGATGAACATACTTTTACAGTAAAAATAGGATTTAAAAAAATGACATCTTCCTTCAACACAAATATATATTTCAACAGTAAATTCTTGAACAACTGTTCATCTGCAAACAAGCTTATTGGTGTTCTGGCACGGAAGACTAAGATACTGTCAATTTGATTTTTGCAATAGGAGGGGGAAACAGTACTTTTATAGTATTGTGTCATGAGGGATCACACAAAACTGCCACAAATATTTCCTAGCTAACAGTACATGCATTTTGAATCTCTGAGGAAGCCCTGTAGTACTTTTCACTGTTCAAATTTGCAGAAAAGGGGCAAATAATACAAGTCTAATTTATCTTTAGTGCATAGATATCCCCACATGGAGTTTTAGCATCTGGCCCTACGCCCCCAACTACCAACAACTGTCCATTTAGACTGCACGCTACGTGACCAGACCTCTTTAGCGAGTTTTTCTCGTTCCACGGCTTGAGGTGATACCAGACACCATGCTTGCCTCCAACGTCGAAGAGGAATATATCGTCGCAAACGGTATCCCTCGCGCGGGCGAAACATTCGCCACCGTAGAACACGACATATCGACCAATGGTAGAAGCCGTGTGGTGGTGGACTCCTTTTGGCACCTGTTTCTTGGCCACGCCCTGTTCTACTAACTTGGTGAAGCCGGCTTCCAAATCTGAACACCTGGAATCTTCGACCTGCAAAAGTACAATGAAGAATTTATAAACATGGCAGCTTATTCAAAATCGAAGGTTGCTTCCAGCTGTTTAATTTTCAACCATACAACAAAGCTTTAAGTCTGAGAAGCAAAATGCTCTGTGAAATTGTACATATAAATATAAAAGTTATGATTCTCATTTACTTTGTACATGCACTATTGCAGTAGTGTATACCTACCTGGATTTTTGCCAAAAACAACTGGATATGATTTGGGGAACGGTCAGACATTTCAGGTAGCATCCATTACCTTCCATCCATTAGATATTTTCCTCTCCGCTACCTTAATGTCTAACCTTCACCTACCTGTATTTTGCTTGGTTTCCAGGTTCCGATGATTTCGTAGTCCCCCGAGTCCCTTCCCCCGAACACCATCAGGGCACAGTTTTTCTCCCCAGGTACCTTAATGACGCTCGCCGTGTGCCCCGCTCGCGATGAGGCGTGATACGCCGCCTCCCGGTACTCGTAACGTCCTTTCTCCACGTCCACCTGTAGGAAAGGTGTAAAGACAGTACATGTAGTTTGTAGACGGTACCGGTAATCCGTTCTTTTACACAACCAAATATTCCTACCTTGCTTACATTTCGGTGTCTATCAGACACCTTCTTCAGAGCTTCTGACTGGAGTTCTGCTTCTTGCCGCTATATGTAGCCGATGTAGGTGGGGTTTTGTGGCAAGAACACAATCCCAAATATGGCTGAGTTTGTACCCCTCCTTGTCCCGCCATATAGCGGCGAGATGCAAAACTCCAGTCAGAAGCTTTAAGGAAGGTGTCTGATAGACACCGAAACGTAAGCAAGGTAGGAATACTAGTATTTGGTTGTGTAAGAGAAAACCCTTATATCCTAAACCTGATGAAACTATTTTTGGAGGTAAGCTGTTCCATAGTAGGAAAGGTGTGTAGGTATTGTGTGAGCGTGAGAGGCAACAACATCCTCTTCCCATCTTACACATTCTTACACACCTTGAGGTGAAACACACTCCCGAAGCGGCGCTGCATCCTAACTCCGCCCTCGCGCCCGACCACAAGCATCTCCGTGTCCGACAGCTTGGTACACGTGTGGCTGCTGAGTCCGACAGGAGGGTCATTCCCTGGGCCGGGTCGGAGGTCGGACCAGGTCAGGGAGTCCGTGTCGAGTACGGAAACTGCGGAGGTGCGCTGTTTACCGTCCCAGCCGCCGACAACGCAGACGTAGCGATCTGAGATGGTGACTGCAGCGTGATGACTTCTGGCAGGACCTTCGTTCTTACATCTGTGGAGCACAAGAATCGTGTTTTTATAATGGATACAAGATGCTTGATTACTGGTAATAATTTATCAACATAAATTTATGAGTAACTAGAAAGATAAACATAATGTTAACGTTAAGTAAGTTTAACATGGGATACTTTGTATCCCATATATAGCCTCTAGTAAAATTTTATACATGTAGATACAAGACTTGTAGTTAATAACTTGTCAACAAAAACTTATCAGCAACTAGAAAGTTAAACATAATGTATAACGTTATACTGTTAAGTTTAAGATGGGATACTTTGTAACCCATATATAGCCTCTACCAGACTTACTAAGTGTGGAAATAGTGGAAACAGGCCAAATGAACAGATAACATGCCAGGGAAGTTAGCTATTAAAAGGAGAACAGGGTGTCGCACAATTGGCAAACTGTTTTAAAATTTATTTACCACTTCCAAAGCCTGGTAGAGGCCACTAGTATATCACAAATCAGAAGTAATAGAGTAGAGTAGAGTAGAGTAGACTCTTCGGTCTGGTAGTAATGCTTTACCTGACTTTCTCCCACCCTGCTACCGGGTCAAACAGGACCACATCGTTGAGGGGTTCTTTTGACTGCGCCACGGAGGTGCCGCCAAAAATCACCAGCCGGCCACGAACCACGTTACAAGTGTGCGACACCCTAGCCGCTAGGGGGCAGCTGGACACCTGGGGGAGAGAGAGAGGAAGGGAGAGAGGGAGGGAGAGAGAAGAGA